>NC_054468.1:220814880-220829880 GCF_017639515.1 Carcharodon carcharias
TGATATCTCTCTCTCTCTCTCTCTCTCTCTCTCTCGCTCTGATATCTCTCTCTCTCTCTCTCGCTCTGATATCTCTCTCTCTCTCTCTCTCTCGCTCTGATATCTCTCTCTCTCTCTCTCTCGCTCTGATATCTCTCTCTCGCTCTGATATCTCTCTCTCGCTCTGATATCTCTCTCTCTCTCGCTCTGATATCTCTCTCTCTCTCGCTCTGATATCTCTCTCTCTCTCGCTCTGATATCTCTCTCTCTCTCTCTCGCTCTGATATCTCTCTCTCTCTCTCTCGCTCTGATATCTCTCTCTCTCTCTCTCGCTCTGATATCTCTCTCTCTCTCTCTCTCTCTCTCTCTCTCTCTCTCTCTCGCTCTGATATCTCTCTCTCTCTCTCTCTCGCTCTGATATCTCTCTCTCTCTCTCTCTCGCTCTGATATCTCTCTCTCTCTCTCTCTCGCTCTGATATCTCTCTCTCTCTCTCTCTCGCTCTGATATCTCTCTCTCTCTCTCTCTCGCTCTGATATCTCTCTCTCTCTCTCTCTCGCTCGCTCTGATATCTCTCTGTCTCTCGCTCGCTCTGATATCTCTCTCTCTCTCTCGCTCTGATATCTCTCTCTCTCTCTCTCTCGCTCTGATATCTCTCTCTCTCTCTCTCTCGCTCTGATATCTCTCTCTCTCTCTCTCTCGCTCTGATATCTCTCTCTCTCTCTCTCGCTCTGATATCTCTCTCTCTCTCTCTCTCGCTCTGATATCTCTCTCTCTCTCTCTCTCTCGCTCTGATATCTCTTTCTCTCTCTCTCTCGCTCTGATATCTCTCTCTCTCTCTCGCTCTGATATCTCTCTCTCTCTCTCGCTCTGATATCTCTCTCTCTCTCTCGCTCTGATATCTCTCTCTCTCTCTCTCTCGCTCTGATATCTCTCTCTCTCTCGCTCTGATATCTCTCTCTCTCTCTCGCTCTGATATCTCTCTCTCTCTCTCTTGCTCTGATATCTCTCTCTCTCTCTCTCGCTCTGATCTCTCTCTCTCTCTCTCTCGCTCTGATATCTCTCTCTCTCTCTCTCTCGCTCTGATATCTCTCTCTCTCTCTCTCTCGCTCTGATATCTCTCTCTCTCTCTCTCTCGCTCTGATATCTCTCTCTCTCTCTCTCGCTCTGATATCTCTCTCTCTCTCTCTCTCGCTCTGATATCTCTCTCTCTCTCTCTCTCTCGCTCTGATATCTCTTTCTCTCTCTCTCTCGCTCTGATATCTCTCTCTCTCTCTCGCTCTGATATCTCTCTCTCTCTCTCGCTCTGATATCTCTCTCTCTCTCTCTCTCTCGCTCTGATATCTCTCTCTCTCTCGCTCTGATATCTCTCTCTCTCTCTCGCTCTGATATCTCTCTCTCTCTCTCTTGCTCTGATATCTCTCTCTCTCTCTCTCGCTCTGATCTCTCTCTCTCTCTCTCTCGCTCTGATCTCTCTCTCTCTCTCTCTCGCTCTGATCTCTCTCTCGCTCTGATCTCTCTCTCTCTCTCTCGCTCTGATCTCTCTCTCTCTCTCGCTCTGATCTCTCTCTCTCTCTCTCTGATCTCTCTCTCTCTCTCTCTCGCTCTGATCTCTCTCTCTCTCTCTCTCGCTCTGATATCTCTCTCTCTCTCTCTCTCGCTCTGATATCTCTCTCTCTCTCTCTCTCGCTCTGATATCTCTCTCTCTCTCTCTCTCGCTCTGATATCTCTCTCTCTCTCTCTCGCTCTGATATCTCTCTCTCTCTCTCTCTCGCTCTGATATCTCTCTCTCTCTCTCTCTCTCGCTCTGATATCTCTTTCTCTCTCTCTCTCGCTCTGATATCTCTCTCTCTCTCTCGCTCTGATATCTCTCTCTCTCTCTCGCTCTGATATCTCTCTCTCTCTCTCTCTCTCGCTCTGATATCTCTCTCTCTCTCGCTCTGATATCTCTCTCTCTCTCTCGCTCTGATATCTCTCTCTCTCTCTCTTGCTCTGATATCTCTCTCTCTCTCTCTCGCTCTGATCTCTCTCTCTCTCTCTCTCGCTCTGATCTCTCTCTCTCTCTCTCTCGCTCTGATCTCTCTCTCGCTCTGATCTCTCTCTCTCTCTCTCGCTCTGATCTCTCTCTCTCTCTCGCTCTGATCTCTCTCTCTCTCTCTCTGATCTCTCTCTCTCTCTCTTGCTCTGATCTCTCTCTCTCTCTCTCTCGCTCTGATCTCTCTCTCTCTCTCGCTCTGATATCTCTCTCTCTCTCTCTCTCTCTCTCTCTCTCTCTCGCTCTGATATCTCTCTCTCTCTCTCGCTCTGATATCTCTCTCTCTCTCGCTCTGATATCTCTCTCTCTCTCGCTCTGATATCTCTCTCTCTCTCGCTCTGATATCTCTCTGTCTCTCGCTCTGATATCTCTCTGTCTCTCGCTCTGATATCTCTGTCTCTCGCTCTGATATCTCTGTCTCTCGCTCTGATATCTCTGTCTCTCGCTCTGATCTCTCTCTGTCTCTCGCTCTGATCTCTCTCTGTCTCTCGCTCTGATCTCTCTCTCTCTCTCGCTCTGATCTCTCTCTCTCTCTCGCTCTGATCTCTCTCTCTCTCTCGCTCTGATCTCTCTCTCTCTCTCGCTCTGATCTCTCTCTCTCTCTCGCTCTGATCTCTCTCTCTCTCTCGCTCTGATCTCTCTCTCTCTCTCGCTCTGATCTCTCTCTCTCTCTCGCTCTGATCTCTCTCTCTCTCTCGCTCTGATCTCTCTCTCTCTCTCGCTCTGATCTCTCTCTCTCTCTCGCTCTGATCTCTCTCTCTCTCTCGCTCTGATCTCTCTCTCTCTCTCTCGCTCTGATCTCTCTCTCTCTCTCTCGCTCTGATCTCTCTCTCTCTCTCTCGCTCTGATCTCTCTCTCTCTCTCTCGCTCTGATCTCTCTCTCTCTCTCGCTCTTATCTCTCTCTCTCTCTCTCTCTCGCTCTTATCTCTCTCTCTCTCTCTCTCTCTCGCTCTGATCTCTCTCTCTCTCTCGCTCTGATCTCTCTCTCTCTCTCGCTCTGATCTCTCTCTCTCTCTCTCGCTCTGATATCTCTCTCTCTCTCTCTCGCTCTGATATCTCTCTCTCTCTCTCTCGCTCTGATATCTCTCTCTCTCTCTCTCGCTCTGATATCTCTCTCTCTCTCTCTCGCTCTGATATCTCTCTCTCTCTCTCTCGCTCTGATATCTCTCTCTCTCTCTCTCGCTCTGAAATCTCTCTCTCTCTCTCTCGCTCTGATATCTCTCTCTCTCTCGCTCTGATATCTCTCTCTCTCGCTCTGATATCTCTCTCTCTCTCTCTCGCTCTGATATCTCTCTCTCTCTCTCTCGCTCTGATATCTCTCTCTCTCTCTCTCGCTCTGAAATCTCTCTCTCTCTCTCTCGCTCTGATATCTCTCTCTCTCGCTCTGATATCTCTCTCTCTCGCTCTGATATCTCTCTCTCTCGCTCTGATATCTCTCTCTCTCGCTCTGATATCTCTCTCTCTCGCTCTGATATCTCTCTCTCTCGCTCTGATATCTCTCTCTCTCGCTCTGATATCTCTCTCTCTCGCTCTGATATCTCTCTCTCTCGCTCTGATATCTCTCTCTCTCGCTCTGATATCTCTCTCTTTCGCTCTGATATCTCTCTCTCTCTCGCTCTCGCTCTGATATCTCTCTCTCTCTCGCTCTCGTTCTGATATCTCTCTCTCTCTCTCTCGCTCTGATATCTCTCTCTCTCTCTCTCTCGCTCTGATATCTCTCTCTCTCTCTCTCTCTCGCTCTGATATCTCTCTCTCTCTCGCTCTGATATCTCTCTCTCTCTCTCGCTCTGATATCTCTCTCTCTCTCTCTCGCTCTGATATCTCTCTCTCTCTCTCTCGCTCTGATATCTCTCTCTCTCTCTCTCGCTCTGATATCTCTCTCTCTCTCTCGCTCTGATATCTCTCTCTCTCTCTCGCTCTGATATCTCTCTCTCTCTCTCTCGCTCTGATATCTCTCTCTCTCTCTCTCTCGCTCTGATATCTCTCTCTCTCTCTCTCTCGCTCTGATATCTCTCTCTCTCTCTCTCTCGCTCTGATATCTCTCTCTCGCTCTGATATCTCTCTCTCGCTCTGATATCTCTCTCTCGCTCTGATATCTCTCTCTCTCTCGCTCTGATATCTCTCTCTCTCTCGCTCTGATATCTCTCTCTCTCTCTCTCGCTCTGATATCTCTCTCTCTCTCTCTCGCTCTGATATCTCTCTCTCTCTCTCTCGCTCTGATATCTCTCTCTCTCTCTCTCTCTCTCTCTCTCGCTCTGATATCTCTCTCTGTCTCTCTCTCGCTCTGATATCTCTCTCTCTCTCTCTCTCTCGCTCTGATATCTCTCTCTCTCTCTCTCTCGCTCGCTCTGATATCTCTCTCTCTCTCTCTCTCGCTCGCTCTGATATCTCTCTGTCTCTCGCTCGCTCTGATATCTCTCTCTCTCTCTCGCTCTGATATCTCTCTCTCTCTCGCTCTGATATCTCTCTCTCTCTCTCTCTCGCTCTGATATCTCTCTCTCTCTCTCTCTCGCTCTGATATCTCTCTCTCTCTCTCTCTCGCTCTGATATCTCTCTCTCTCTCTCTCGCTCTGATATCTCTCTCTCTCTCTCTCGCTCTGATATCTCTCTCTCTCTCTCTCGCTCTGATATCTCTCTCTCTCTCGCTCTGATATCTCTCTCTCTCTCTCTCTCTCGCTCTGATATCTCTTTCTCTCTCTCTCTCGCTCTGATATCTCTCTCTCTCTCTCGCTCTGATATCTCTCTCTCTCTCGCTCTGATATCTCTCTCTCTCTCTCTCTCGCTCTGATATCTCTCTCTCTCTCGCTCTGATATCTCTCTCTCTCTCTCGCTCTGATATCTCTCTCTCTCTCTCTTGCTCTGATATCTCACTCTCTCACTCTCTCTCTCTTGCTCTGATATCTCTCTCTCTCTCTCTCGCTCTGATCTCTCTCTCTCTCTCTCTCGCTCTGATCTCTCTCTCTCTCTCTCTCGCTCTGATCTCTCTCTCGCTCTGATCTCTCTCTCTCTCTCTCGCTCTGATCTCTCTCTCTCTCTCGCTCTGATCTCTCTCTCTCTCTCTCTCTCTGATCTCTCTCTCTCTCTCTTGCTCTGATCTCTCTCTCTCTCTCTCTCGCTCTGATCTCTCTCTCTCGCTCTGATATCTCTCTCTCGCTCTGATATCTCTCTCTCTCTCTCTCGCTCTGATATCTCTCTCTCTCTCTCTCTCTCGCTCTGATATCTCTCTCTCTCTCGCTCTGATATCTCTCTCTCTCTCGCTCTGATATCTCTCTCTCTCTCGCTCTGATATCTCTCTCTCTCTCGCTCTGATATCTCTCTCTCTCTCGCTCTGATATCTCTCTCTCTCTCGCTCTGATATCTCTCTCTCTCTCGCTCTGATATCTCTCTCTCTCTCGCTCTGATATCTCTCTCTTTCTTGCTCTGATATCTCTCTCTCTCTCGCTCTGATATCTCTCTCTCTCTCGCTCTGATATCTCTCTCTCTCTCGCTCTGATATCTCTCTCTCTCTCGCTCTGATATCTCTCTCTCTCTCGCTCTGATATCTCTCTCTCTCTCGCTCTGATATCTCTCTCTCTCTCGCTCTGATATCTCTCTCTCTCTCGCTCTGATATCTCTCTCTCTCTCGCTCTGATATCTCTCTCTCTCTCGCTCTGATATCTCTCTCTCGCTCTGATATCTCTCTCTCTCTCGCTCTGATATCTCTCTCTCTCTCGCTCTGATATCTCTCTCTCTCTCGCTCTGATATCTCTCTCTCTCTCGCTCTGATATCTCTCTCTCTCTCGCTCTGATATCTCTCTCTCTCTCGCTCTGATATCTCTCTCTCTCTCGCTCTGATATCTCTCTCTCTCTCGCTCTGATATCTCTCTCTCTCTCGCTCTGATATCTCTCTCGCTCTGATCTATCTCTCTCTCTCTCTCGCTCTGATCTATCTCTCTCTCTCTCTCGCTCTGATCTATCTCTCTCTCTCTCTCGCTCTGATCTATCTCTCTCTCTCTCTCGCTCTGATATCTCTCTCTCTCTCTCGCTCTGATATCTCTCTCTCTCTCTCGCTCTGATATCTCTCTCTCTCTCTCGCTCTGATATCTCTCTCTCTCTCTCGCTCTGATATCTCTCTCTCTCTCGCTCTGATATCTCTCTCTCTCTCGCTCTGATATCTCTCTCTCTCTCTCTCTCGCTCTGATATCTCTCTCTCTCTCTCTAGCTCTGATATCTCTCTCTCTCTCTCTCTCGCTCTGATATCTCTCTCTCTCTCTCTCGCTCTGATATCTCTCTCTCTCTCTCTCTCTGGCTCTGATATCTCTCTCTCTCTCTCTCTCTGGCTCTGATCTCTCTCTCTCTCTCTCTCGCTCTGATCTCTCTCTCTCTCTCTCTCTCGCTCTGATCTCTCTCTCTCTCTCTCTCTCGCTCTGATCTCTCTCTCTTTCTTGCTCTGATATCTCTCTCTCTCTCGCTCTGATATCTCTCTCTCTCTCGCTCTGATATCTCTCTCTCTCTCGCTCTGATATCTCTCTCTCTCTCGCTCTGATCTCTCTCTCTCTCTCTCTCTCGCTCTGATATCTCTCTCTCTCTCTCTAGCTCTGATATCTCTCTCTCTCTCTCTCTCGCTCTGATATCTCTCTCTCTCTCTCTCGCTCTGATATCTCTCTCTCTCTCTCTCTCTCGCTCTGATATCTCTCTCTCTCTCTCTGGCTCTGATCTCTCTCTCTCTCTCTCTGGCTCTGATCTCTCTCTCTCTCTCTCTCGCTCTGATCTCTCTCTCTCTCTCTCTCTCGCTCTGATCTCTCTCTCTCTCTCTCTCTCGCTCTGATCTCTCTCTCTTTCTTGCTCTGATATCTCTCTCTCTCTCGCTCTGATATCTCTCTCTCTCTCGCTCTGATATCTCTCTCTCTCTCGCTCTGATATCTCTCTCTCTCTCGCTCTGATCTCTCTCTCTCTCTCTCTCGCTCTGATATCTCTCTCTCTCTCTCTCTCGCTCTGATATCTCTCTCTCTCTCGCTCTGATATCTCTCTCTCTCTCTCTCTCTCGCTCTGATATCTCTCTCTCTCTCTCTGGCTCTGATCTCTCTCTCTCTCTCTCTCTGGCTCTGATCTCTCTCTCTCTCTCTCTCGCTCTGATCTCTCTCTCTCTCTCTCTCTCGCTCTGATCTCTCTCTCTCTCTCTCTCTCGCTCTGATCTCTCTCTCTTTCTTGCTCTGATATCTCTCTCTCTCTCGCTCTGATATCTCTCTCTCGCTCTGATATCTCTCTCTCTCTCGCTCTGATATCTCTCTCTCTCTCGCTCTGATCTCTCTCTCTCTCTCTCTCGCTCTGATATCTCTCTCTCTCTCTCTAGCTCTGATATCTCTCTCTCTCTCTCTCTCGCTCTGATATCTCTCTCTCTCTCTCTCGCTCTGATATCTCTCTCTCTCTCTCTCTCTCGCTCTGATATCTCTCTCTCTCTCTCTGGCTCTGATATCTCTCTCTCTCTCTCTGGCTCTGATCTCTCTCTCTCTCTCTCTCGCTCTGATCTCTCTCTCTCTCTCTCTCGCTCTGATCTCTCTCTCTCTCTCTCTCTCTCGCTCTGATCTCTCTCTCTTTCTTGCTCTGATATCTCTCTCTCTCTCGCTCTGATATCTCTCTCTCTCTCGCTCTGATATCTCTCTCTCTCTCGCTCTGATATCTCTCTCTCTCTCGCTCTGATCTCTCTCTCTCTCTCTCTCGCCCTGATCTATCTCTCTCTCTCTCTCGCTCTGATCTCTCTCTCTCTCTCTCTCGCTCTGATCTATCTCTCTCTCTCTCTCGCTCTGATCTATCTCTCTCTCTCTCTCGCTCTGATCTATCTCTCTCTCTCTCTCGCTCTGATCTATCTCTCTCTCTCTCTCGCTCTGATATCTCTCTCTCTCTCTCGCTCTGATATCTCTCTCTCTCTCTCGCTCTGATATCTCTCTCTCTCTCTCGCTCTGATATCTCTCTCTCTCTCTCGCTCTGATATCTCTCTCTCTCTCGCTCTGATATCTCTCTCTCTCTCGCTCTGATATCTCTCTCTCTCTCTCGCTCTGATATCTCTCTCTCTCTCGCTCTGATATCTCTCTCTCTCTCTCTCTCGCTCTGATATCTCTCTCTCTCTCTCTCTCGCTCTGATATCTCTCTCTCTCTCTCTCTCGCTCTGATATCTCTCTCTCTCTCTCTCTCTCGCTCTGATATCTCTCTCTCTCTCTCGCTCTCGTTCTGATATCTCTCTCTCTCTCTCTCGCTCTGATATCTCTCTCTCGCTCTGATATCTCTCTCTCTCTCTCGCTCTGATATCTCTCTCTCTCTCTCGCTCTGATATCTCTCTCTCTCTCTCTCGCTCTGATATCTCTCTCTCTCTCTCTAGCTCTGATATCTCTCTCTCTCTCTCTCTCGCTCTGATATCTCTCTCTCTCTCTCTCGCTCTGATATCTCTCTCTCTCTCGCTCTGATATCTCTCTCTCTCTCTCTCGCTCTGATATCTCTCTCTCTCTCTCTCTCTCTGATATCTCTCTCTTTCGCTCTGATATCTCTCTCTCTCTCGCTCTCGTTCTGATATCTCTCTCTCTCTCTCTCTCTCTCGCTC
Organism: Carcharodon carcharias; assembly: GCF_017639515.1. Lineage (NCBI taxonomy): Eukaryota > Metazoa > Chordata > Chondrichthyes > Lamniformes > Lamnidae > Carcharodon > Carcharodon carcharias. The sequence continues at coordinate 220,823,468 of NC_054468.1, forward strand.
TGATATCTCTCTCTTTCTCTCTCTCTCTCTCGCTCTGATATCTCTCTCTCTCTCTCTCTCTCGCTCTGATATCTCTCTCTCTCTCTCTCTCTCGCTCTGATATCTCTCTCTCTCGCTCTGATATCTCTCTCTCTCTCGCTCTGATATCTCTCTCTCTCTCTCTCTCGCTCTGATATCTCTCTCTCTCTCTCTCGCTCTGATATCTCTCTCTCTTGCTCTGATCTCTCTCTCTGATATCTCTCTCTCTCTCGCTCTGATATCTCTCTCTCTCTCGCTCTGATCTCTCTCTCTCTCTCTCGCTCTGATCTCTCTCTCTTTCTTGCTCTGATATCTCTCTCTCTCTCGCTCTGATATCTCTCTCTCTCTCGCTCTGATATCTCTCTCTCTCTCGCTCTGATATCTCTCTCTCTCTCGCTCTGATATCTCTCTCTCTCTCGCTCTGATATCTCTCTCTCTCTCGCTCTGATATCTCTCTCTCTCTCGCTCTGATATCTCTCTCTCTCTCGCTCTGATATCTCTCTCTCTCTCGCTCTGATATCTCTCTCTCTCTCGCTCTGATATCTCTCTCTCTCTCGCTCTGATATCTCTCTCTCTCTCGCTCTGATATCTCTCTCTCGCTCTGATATCTCTCTCTCTCTCGCTCTGATATCTCTCTCTCTCTCGCTCTGATATCTCTCTCTCTCTCGCTCTGATATCTCTCTCTCTCTCGCTCTGATATCTCTCTCTCTATCGCTCTGATCTCTCTCTCTCTCGCTCTGATCTCTCTCGCTCTGATCTATCTCTCTCTCTCTCGCTCTGATCTATCTCTCTCTCTCTCTCGCTCTGATCTCTCTCGCTCTGATCTATCTCTCTCTCTCTCGCTCTGATCTATCTCTCTCTCTCTCTCGCTCTGATCTATCTCTCTCTCTCTCTCGCTCTGATATCTCTCTCTCTCTCTCGCTCTGATATCTCTCTCTCTCTCTCGCTCTGATATCTCTCTCTCTCTCTCGCTCTGATATCTCTCTCTCTCTCTCGCTCTGATATCTCTCTCTCTCTCGCTCTGATATCTCTCTCTCTCTCGCTCTGATATCTCTCTCTCTCTCTCTCTCGCTCTGATATCTCTCTCTCTCTCTCTAGCTCTGATATCTCTCTCTCTCTCTCTCTCGCTCTGATATCTCTCTCTCTCTCTCTCGCTCTGATATCTCTCTCTCTCTCTCTCTCTCGCTCTGATATCTCTCTCTCTCTCTCTGGCTCTGATCTCTCTCTCTCTCTCTCTGGCTCTGATCTCTCTCTCTCTCTCTCTCGCTCTGATCTCTCTCTCTCTCTCTCTCTCGCTCTGATCTCTCTCTCTCTCTCTCGCTCTGATCTCTCTCTCTTTCTTGCTCTGATATCTCTCTCTCTCTCGCTCTGATATCTCTCTCTCTCTCGCTCTGACATCTCTCTCTCTCTCGCTCTGATATCTCTCTCTCTCTCGCTCTGATCTCTCTCTCTCTCTCTCTCGCTCTGATATCTCTCTCTCTCTCTCTAGCTCTGATATCTCTCTCTCTCTCTCTCTCGCTCTGATATCTCTCTCTCTCTCTCTCGCTCTGATATCTCTCTCTCTCTCTCTCTCGCTCTGATATCTCTCTCTCTCTCTCTGGCTCTGATCTCTCTCTCTCTGGCTCTGATCTCTCTCTCTCTCTCTCGCTCTGATCTCTCTCTCTCTCTCGCTCTGATCTCTCTCTCTCTCTCTCTCTGATCTCTCTCTCTTTCTTGCTCTGATATCTCTCTCTCTCTCGCTCTGATATCTCTCTCTCTCTCGCTCTGATATCTCTCTCTCTCTCGCTCTGATATCTCTCTCTCTCTCGCTCTGATATCTCTCTCTCTCTCTCTCTCGCTCTGATATCTCTCTCTCTCTCTCTCTCGCTCTGATATCTCTCTCTCTCTCGCTCTGATATCTCTCTCTCTCTCTCTCTCGCTCTGATATCTCTCTCTCTCTCTCTGGCTCTGATCTCTCTCTCTCTCTCTCTCTGGCTCTGATCTCTCTCTCTCTCTCTCTCGCTCTGATCTCTCTCTCTCTCTCTCTCTCGCTCTGATCTCTCTCTCTCTCTCTCTCGCTCTGATCTCTCTCTCTCTCTCTCTCGCTCTGATCTCTCTCTCTTTCTTGCTCTGATATCTCTCTCTCTCTCGCTCTGATATCTCTCTCTCGCTCTGATATCTCTCTCTCTCTCGCTCTGATATCTCTCTCTCTCTCGCTCTGATCTCTCTCTCTCTCTCTCTCGCTCTGATATCTCTCTCTCTCTCTCTAGCTCTGATATCTCTCTCTCTCTCTCTCTCGCTCTGATATCTCTCTCTCTCTCTCTCGCTCTGATATCTCTCTCTCTCTCTCTCTCTCGCTCTGATATCTCTCTCTCTCTCTCTGGCTCTGATCTCTCTCTCTCTCTCTGGCTCTGATCTCTCTCTCTCTCTCTCTCGCTCTGATCTCTCTCTCTCTCTCTCTCTCGCTCTGATCTCTCTCTCTCTCTCTCTCTCGCTCTGATCTCTCTCTCTTTCTTGCTCTGATATCTCTCTCTCTCTCGCTCTGATATCTCTCTCTCTCTCGCTCTGATATCTCTCTCTCTCTCGCTCTGATCTCTCTCTCTCTCTCTCTCGCTCTGATCTCTCTCTCTCTCTGATCTATCTCTCTCTCTCTCTCGCTCTGATCTATCTCTCTCTCTCTCTCGCTCTGATCTATCTCTCTCTCTCTCTCGCTCTGATCTATCTCTCTCTCTCTCTCGCTCTGATCTATCTCTCTCTCTCTCTCGCTCTGATCTATCTCTCTCTCTCTCTCGCTCTGATATCTCTCTCTCTCTCTCGCTCTGATATCTCTCTCTCTCTCTCGCTCTGATATCTCTCTCTCTCTCTCGCTCTGATATCTCTCTCTCTCTCGCTCTGATATCTCTCTCTCTCTCGCTCTGATATCTCTCTCTCTCTCGCTCTGATATCTCTCTCTCTCTCTCTCTCGCTCTGATATCTCTCTCTCTCTCTCTCTCGCTCTGATATCTCTCTCTCTCTCTCTCTCGCTCTGATATCTCTCTCTCTCTCTCTCGCTCTGATATCTCTCTCTCTCTCTCTCTCTCTCGCTCTGATATCTCTCTCTCTCTCTCGCTCTCGTTCTGATATCTCTCTCTCTCTCTCTCGCTCTGATATCTCTCTCTCGCTCTGATATCTCTCTCTCTCTCTCGCTCTGATATCTCTCTCTCTCTCTCTCGCTCTGATATCTCTCTCTCTCTCTCTCGCTCTGATATCTCTCTCTCTCTCTCTAGCTCTGATATCTCTCTCTCTCTCTCTCTCGCTCTGATATCTCTCTCTCTCTCTCTCGCTCTGATATCTCTCTCTCTCTCTGATATCTCTCTCTCTCTCTCTCGCTCTGATATCTCTCTCTCTCTCTCTCGCTCTGATATCTCTCTCTCTCTCTCTCGCTCTGATATCTCTCTCTTTCGCTCTGATATCTCTCTCTCTCTCGCTCTCGTTCTGATATCTCTCTCTCTCTCTCTCTCTCTCGCTCTGATATCTCTCTCTTTCTCTCTCTCTCTCTCGCTCTGATATCTCTCTCTCTCTCTCTCTCTCTCGCTCTGATATCTCTCTCTCTCGCTCTGATATCTCTCTCTCTCGCTCTGATATCTCTCTCTCTCTCGCTCTGATATCTCTCTCTCTCTCGCTCTGATCTCTCTCTCTCTCTCTCGCTCTGATCTCTCTCTCTCTCTCTCGCTCTGTTCTCTCTCTCTCTCTCGCTCTGATATCTCTCTCTCTCTCTCTCGCTCTGATATCTCTCTCTCTCTCTCTCTCGCTCTGATATCTCTCTCTCTCTCTCGCTCTGATATCTCTCTCTCTCTCTCGCTCTGATATCTCTCTCTCTCGCTCTGATATCTCTCTCTCTCTCTCTCTCGCTCTGATATCTCTCTCTCTCTCTCTCTCGCTCTGATATCTCTCTCTCTCTCTCTGGCTCTGATCTCTCTCTCTCTCTCTCTCTCTCGCTCTGATCTCTCTCTTTCTCTCTCTCACTCTGATCTCTCTCTTTCTCTCTCTCGCTCTGATCTCTCCCTCTCTCTCTCTCGCTCTGATCTCTCTCTCGCTCTCTCTCTCGTTCTGATCTCTCTCTCTCTCTCGCTCTGATCTCTCTCTCGCTCTCTCTCTCGTTCTGATCTCTCTCTCGCTCTCTCGCTCTGATCTCTCTCTCGCTCTCTCGCTCTGATCTCTCTCTCGCTCTCTCGCTCTGATCTCTCTCTCTCTCTCTCGCTCTGATCTCTCTCTCTCTCTCTCGCTCTGATCTCTCTCTCTCTCTCTCGCTCTGATCTCTCTCTCTCTCGCTCTGATCTCTCTCTCTCTCTCGCTCTGATCTCTCTCTCTCTCTCGCTCTGATCTCTCTCTCTCTCTCTCGCTCTGATATCTCTCTCTCTCTCTCGCTCTGATATCTCTCTCTCTCGCTCTGATATCTCTCTCTCTCTCTCGCTCTGATATCTCTCTCTCTCTCTCGCTCTGATATCTCTCTCTCTCTCTCGCTCTGATATCTCTCTCTCTCTCTCGCTCTGATATCTCTCTCTCTCTCTCGCTCTGATATCTCTCTCTCTCTCTCGCTCTGATATCTCTCTCTCTCTCTCGCTCTGATATCTCTCTCTCTCTCGCTCTCTCGCTCTGATATCTCTCTCTCTCTCTCGCTCTGATCTCTCTCTCTCTCTCTCTCTCGCTCTCTCTCTCTCGCTCTGATCTCTCTGTCGCTCTCTCTCTCTCGCTCTGATCTATCTCTCTCTCTCTCTCGCTCTGATCTCTCTCTCTCTCTCTCTCTCTCTCTCACTCGCTCTGATCTCTCCCTCTCTCTCTCGCTCTGATCTCTCTCCCTCTCTCTCTCGCTCTGATCTCTCTCCCTCTCTCTCTCGCTCTGATATCTCTCTCTCTCTTTCGCTCTGATCTCTCTCTCTCGCTCTGATCTCTCTCTCTCGCTCTGATCTCTCTCTCTCTCTCGCTCTGATCTCTCTCTCTCTCTCTCGCTCTGATCTCTCTCTCTCTCTCGCTCTGATATCTCTCTCTCTCTCGCTCTGATATCTCTCTCTCTCTCGCTCTGATATCTCTCTCTCTCTCGCTCTGATATCTCTCTCTCTCTCGCTCTGATATCTCTCTCTCTCTCGCTCTGATATCTCTCTCTCCCTCGCTCTCTCGCTCTCGCTCTGATATCTCCCTCTCTCTCGCTCTGATATCTCTCTCTCTCTCGCTCTGATATCTCTCTCTCTCTCGCTCTGATATCTCTCTCTCTCTCGCTCTGATATCTCTCTCTCTCTCGCTCTGATATCTCTCTCTCTCTCGCTCTGATATCTCTCTCTCTCTCGCTCTGATATCTCTCTCTCTCTCGCTCTGATATCTCTCTCTCTCTCGCTCTGATATCTCTCTCTCTCTCGCTCTGATATCTCTCTCTCTCTCTCGCTCTGATCTCTCTCTCTCTCTCTCGCTCTGATCTCTCTCTCTCTCGCTCTGATCTCTCTCTCTCTCTCGCTCTGATCTCTCTCTCTCTCTCGCTCTGATATCTCTCTCTCTCTCTCGCTCTGATATCTCTCTCTCTCTCTCGCTCTGATATCTCTCTCTCTCTCTCTCTCTCGCTCTGATATCTCTCTCTCTCTCTCTCTCGCTCTGATATCCCTCTCTCTCTCTCTCTCTCTCTCTCGCTCTGATATCTCTCTCTCTCTCTCTCGCTCTGATCTCTCTCTCTCTCTCTCTCTCTCTCGCTCTGATCTCTCTCTCTCGCTCTGATCTCTCTCTCTCTCTCGCTCTGATCTCTCTCTCTCTCTCGCTCTGATCTCTCTCTCTCTCTCTCTCTCGCTCTGATCTCTCTCTCCCTCTCTCTCGCTCTGATCTCTCTCTCCCTCTCTCTCGCTCTGATCTCTCTCTCTCTTTCTCTCGCTCTGATCTCTCTCTCTCTTTCTCTCGCTCTGATCTCTCTCTCTCTCTCTCTTGCTCTGATCTCTATCTCTCTCTCTCTCTCTCGCTCTGATATCTATCTCTCTCTCTCTCTCTCGCTCTGATATCTATCTCTCTCTCTCTCTCACTCTGATATCTCTCTGTCTCTCGCTCTGATCTCTCTCTGTCTCTCGCTCTGATCTCTCTCTGTCTCTCGCTCTGATCTCTCTCTGTCTCTCGCTCTGATCTCTCTCTGTCTCTCGCTCTGATCTCTCTCTGTCTCTCGCTCTGATCTCTCTCTCTCTCTCGCTCTGATCTCTCTCTGTCTCTCGCTCTGATCTCTCTCTCTCTCTCGCTCTGATCTCTCTCTCTCTCTTGCTCTGATCTCTCTCTCTCTCTCGCTCTGATCTCTCTCTCTCTCTCGCTCTGATCTCTCTCTCTCTCTCGCTCTGATCTCTCTCTCTCTCTCGCTCTGATCTCTCTCTCTCTCTCGCTCTGATCTCTCTCTCTCTCTCTCGCTCTGATCT
>NC_054468.1:220844880-220846718 GCF_017639515.1 Carcharodon carcharias
TCTCTCTCTCTCTCGCTCTGATATCTCTCTCTCTCTCGCTCTGATATCTCTCTCTCTCTCGCTCTGATATCTCTCTCTCTCTCGCTCTGATATCTCTCTCTCTCGCTCTGATATCTCTCTCTCTCTCTCGCTCTGATATCTCTCTCTCTCTCTCGCTCTGATATCTCTCTCTCTCTCTCGCTCTGATATCTCTCTCTCTCTCTCTCTGAAATCTCTCTCTCTCTCTCTCTCTGAAATCTCTCTCTCTCTCTCTCTCTGAAATCTCTCTCTCTCTCTCTCTCTGAAATCTCTCTCTCTCTCTCTCTCTCTCTCTCTGAAATCTCTCTCTCTCTCTGAAATCTCTCTCTCTCTCTCTCTGTCGCTCTGATATCTCTCTTTCCCTCTCTCTCTCTCGCTCTGATATCTCTCTTTCCCTCTCTCTCTCTTGCTCTGATATCTCTCTCTCTCTCTCGCTCTGATATCTCTCTCTCTCTCTCGCTCTGATATCTCTCCCTCTTGCTCTGATATCTCTCCCTCTTGCTCTGATATCTCTCTCTCTCTCGCTCTGATATCTCTCTCTCTCTCTCGCTCTGATATCTCTCTCTCTCTCTCGCTCTGATATCTCTCTCTCTCTCTCTCTGAAATCTCTCTCTCTCTCTCTCTCTCTCTGAAATCTCTCTCTCTCTCTCTCTCGCTCTCTCTCTGAAATCTCTCTCTCTCTCTCTCTCTCGCTCTGATATCTCTCTCTCTCGCTCTGATATCTCTCTTTCCCTCTCTCTCTCTCGCTCTGATATCTCTCTTTCCCTCTCTCTCTCGCTCTGATATCTCTCTTTCCCTCTCTCTCTCTCGCTCTGATATCTCTCTTTCCCTCTCTCTCTCGTTCTGATATCTCTCTCTCTCTCTCGCTCTGATATCTCTCTCTCTCTCTCTCTCGCTCTGATATGTCTCTCTCTCTCTCTCTCTCTCGCTCTGATATCTCTCTCTCTCTCTCTCGCTCTGATATCTCTCTCTCTCTCGCTCTGATATCTCTCTCTCTCTCTCTCTCTCTCTCTCTCTCTCTCTCTCTCTCTCTCGCTCTGATATCTCTCTGTCTCTCGCTCTGATATCTCTCTGTCTCTCGCTCTGATATCTCTCTGTCTCTCGCTCTGATATCTCTCTGTCTCTCGCTCTGATATCTCTGTCTCTCGCTCTGATATCTCTGTCTCTCGCTCTGATATCTCTGTCTCTCGCTCTGATATCTCTGTCTCTCGCTCTGATCTCTCTCTGTCTCTCGCTCTGATCTCTCTCTCTCTCTCGCTCTGATCTCTCTCTCTCTCTCGCTCTGATCTCTCTCTCTCTCTCGCTCTGATCTCTCTCTCTCTCTCGCTCTGATCTCTCTCTCTCTCTCGCTCTGATCTCTCTCTCTCTCTCGCTCTGATCTCTCTCTCTCTCTCGCTCTGATCTCTCTCTCTCTCTCGCTCTGATCTCTCTCTCTCTCTCGCTCTGATCTCTCTCTCTCTCTCGCTCTGATCTCTCTCTCTCTCTCGCTCTGATCTCTCTCTCTCTCTCTCGCTCTGATCTCTCTCTCTCTCTCGCTCTTATCTCTCTCTCTCTCTCTCTCGCTCTTATCTCTCTCTCTCTCTCTCTCTCGCTCTGATCTCTCTCTCTCTCTCGCTCTGATCTCTCTCTCTCTCTCGCTCTGATCTCTCTCTCTCTCTCTCGCTCTGATATCTCTCTCTCTCTCTCTCGCTCTGATATCTCTCTCTCTCTCTCTCGCTCTGATATCTCTCTCTCTCTCTCTCGCTCTGATATCTCTCTCTCTCTCTCTCGCTCTGATATCTCTCTCTCTCTCTCTCGCTCTGATATCTCTCTCTCTCTCT
>NC_054468.1:220853632-220861132 GCF_017639515.1 Carcharodon carcharias
TCTCTCTCGCTCTGATCTCTCTCTCTCTCTCTCTCTCGCTCTGATCTCTCTCTCTCTCTCGCTCTGATATCTCTCTCTCTCTCGCTCTGATATCTCTCTCTCTCTCGCTCTGATATCTCTCTCTCTCTCGCTCTGATATCTCTCTCTCTCTCGCTCTGATCTCTCTCTCTCTCTCTCTCTCGCTCTGATATCTCTCTCTCTCTCTCTAGCTCTGATATCTCTCTCTCTCTCTCTCTCTCTCGCTCTGATATCTCTCTCTCTCTCGCTCTGATATCTCTCTCTCTCTCTCTCTCTCTCGCTCTGATATCTCTCTCTCTCTCTCTGGCTCTGATCTCTCTCTCTCTCTCTCTGGCTCTGATCTCTCTCTCTCTCTCTCTCTCGCTCTGATCTCTCTCTCTCTCTCTCTCTCGCTCTGATCTCTCTCTCTCTCTCTCTCTCGCTCTGATCTCTCTCTCTTTCTTGCTCTGATATCTCTCTCTCTCTCGCTCTGATATCTCTCTCTCTCTCGCTCTGATATCTCTCTCTCTCTCGCTCTGATATCTCTCTCTCTCTCGCTCTGATCTCTCTCTCTCTCTCTCTCGCTCTGATATCTCTCTCTCTCTCTCTCTCGCTCTGATATCTCTCTCTCTCTCGCTCTGATATCTCTCTCTCTCTCTCTCTCTCGCTCTGATATCTCTCTCTCTCTCTCTCTGGCTCTGATCTCTCTCTCTCTCTCTCTCTGGCTCTGATCTCTCTCTCTCTCTCTCTCGCTCTGATCTCTCTCTCTCTCTCTCTCGCTCTGATCTCTCTCTCTCTCTCTCTCTCGCTCTGATCTCTCTCTCTTTCTTGCTCTGATATCTCTCTCTCTCTCGCTCTGATATCTCTCTCTCGCTCTGATATCTCTCTCTCTCTCGCTCTGATATCTCTCTCTCTCTCGCTCTGATCTCTCTCTCTCTCTCTCTCGCTCTGATATCTCTCTCTCTCTCTCTAGCTCTGATATCTCTCTCTCTCTCTCTCTCGCTCTGATATCTCTCTCTCTCTCTCTCGCTCTGATATCTCTCTCTCTCTCTCTCTCTCGCTCTGATATCTCTCTCTCTCTCTCTGGCTCTGATATCTCTCTCTCTCTCTCTGGCTCTGATCTCTCTCTCTCTCTCTCTCGCTCTGATCTCTCTCTCTCTCTCTCTCGCTCTGATCTCTCTCTCTCTCTCTCTCTCGCTCTGATCTCTCTCTCTTTCTTGCTCTGATATCTCTCTCTCTCTCGCTCTGATATCTCTCTCTCTCTCGCTCTGATATCTCTCTCTCTCTCGCTCTGATATCTCTCTCTCTCTCGCTCTGATCTCTCTCTCTCTCTCTCTCGCTCTGATCTATCTCTCTCTCTCTCTCTCGCTCTGATCTATCTCTCTCTCTCTCTCGCTCTGATCTATCTCTCTCTCTCTCTCGCTCTGATCTATCTCTCTCTCTCTCTCGCTCTGATCTATCTCTCTCTCTCTCTCGCTCTGATCTATCTCTCTCTCTCTCTCGCTCTGATATCTCTCTCTCTCTCTCGCTCTGATATCTCTCTCTCTCTCTCGCTCTGATATCTCTCTCTCTCTCTCGCTCTGATATCTCTCTCTCTCTCTCGCTCTGATATCTCTCTCTCTCTCGCTCTGATATCTCTCTCTCTCTCTCGCTCTGATATCTCTCTCTCTCTCGCTCTGATATCTCTCTCTCTCTCTCTCTCGCTCTGATATCTCTCTCTCTCTCTCTCTCGCTCTGATATCTCTCTCTCTCTCTCTCGCTCTGATATCTCTCTCTCTCTCTCTCTCTCGCTCTGATATCTCTCTCTCTCTCTCGCTCTCGTTCTGATATCTCTCTCTCTCTCTCTCGCTCTGATATCTCTCTCTCGCTCTGATATCTCTCTCTCGCTCTGATATCTCTCTCTCTCTCTCGCTCTGATATCTCTCTCTCTCTCTCTCGCTCTGATATCTCTCTCTCTCTCTCTCGCTCTGATATCTCTCTCTCTCTCTCTAGCTCTGATATCTCTCTCTCTCTCTCTCTCGCTCTGATATCTCTCTCTCTCTCTCTCGCTCTGATATCTCTCTCTCTCTCGCTCTGATATCTCTCTCTCTCTCTCTCGCTCTGATATCTCTCTCTCTCTCTCTCGCTCTGATATCTCTCTCTTTCGCTCTGATATCTCTCTCTCTCTCGCTCTCGTTCTGATATCTCTCTCTCTCTCTCTCTCTCTCGCTCTGATATCTCTCTCTTTCTCTCTCTCTCTCTCGCTCTGATATCTCTCTCTCTCTCTCTCTCTCGCTCTGATATCTCTCTCTCTCTCTCTCTCTCGCTCTGATATCTCTCTCTCTCGCTCTGATATCTCTCTCTCTCTCGCTCTGATATCTCTCTCTCTCTCTCTCTCGCTCTGATATCTCTCTCTCTCTCTCTCGCTCTGATATCTCTCTCTCTTGCTCTGATCTCTCTCTCTGATATCTCTCTCTCTCTCGCTCTGATATCTCTCTCTCTCTCGCTCTGATATCTCTCTCTCTCTCGCTCTGATATCTCTCTCTCTCTCGCTCTGATATCTCTCTCTCTCTCGCTCTGATATCTCTCTCTCTCTCGCTCTGATATCTCTCTCTCTCTCTCGCTCTGATATCTCTCTCTCTCTCGCTCTGATATCTCTCTCTCTCTCGCTCTGATATCTCTCTCTCTCTCGCTCTGATATCTCTCTCTCTCTCGCTCTGATATCTCTCTCTCTCTCGCTCTGATATCTCTCTCTCTCTCGCTCTGATATCTCTCTCTCTCTCGCTCTGATATCTCTCTCTCTCTCGCTCTGATATCTCTCTCTCTCTCGCTCTGATATCTCTCTCTCTCTCGCTCTGATATCTCTCTCTCTCTCGCTCTGATATCTCTCTCTCTCTCGCTCTGATATCTCTCTCTCTCTCGCTCTGATATCTCTCTCTCTCTCGCTCTGATATCTCTCTCTCTCTCGCTCTGATATCTCTCTCTCTCTCGCTCTGATATCTCTCTCTCTCGCTCTGATATCTCTCTCTCTCTCGCTCTGATATCTCTCTCTCTCTCGCTCTGATATCTCTCTCTCTCTCGCTCTGATATCTCTCTCTCTATCGCTCTGATCTCTCTCTCTCTATCGCTCTGATCTCTCTCTCTATCGCTCTGATCTCTCTCTCTCTCGCTCTGATCTCTCTCGCTCTGATCTATCTCTCTCTCTCTCGCTCTGATCTATCTCTCTCTCTCTCTCGCTCTGATCTATCTCTCTCTCTCTCTCGCTCTGATCTATCTCTCTCTCTCTCTCGCTCTGATCTATCTCTCTCTCTCTCTCGCTCTGATATCTCTCTCTCTCTCTCGCTCTGATATCTCTCTCTCTCTCTCGCTCTGATATCTCTCTCTCTCTCTCGCTCTGATATCTCTCTCTCTCTCTCGCTCTGATATCTCTCTCTCTCTCTCGCTCTGATATCTCTCTCTCTCTCGCTCTGATATCTCTCTCTCTCTCGCTCTGATATCTCTCTCTCTCTCTCTCTCGCTCTGATATCTCTCTCTCTCTCTCTAGCTCTGATATCTCTCTCTCTCTCTCTCTCGCTCTGATATCTCTCTCTCTCTCTCTCGCTCTGATATCTCTCTCTCTCTCTCTCTCTCGCTCTGATATCTCTCTCTCTCTCTCTGGCTCTGATCTCTCTCTCTCTCTCTCTGGCTCTGATCTCTCTCTCTCTCTCTCTCGCTCTGATCTCTCTCTCTCTCTCTCTCTCGCTCTGATCTCTCTCTCTCTCTCTCGCTCTGATCTCTCTCTCTTTCTTGCTCTGATATCTCTCTCTCTCTCGCTCTGATATCTCTCTCTCTCTCGCTCTGACATCTCTCTCTCTCTCGCTCTGATATCTCTCTCTCTCTCGCTCTGATCTCTCTCTCTCTCTCTCTCGCTCTGATATCTCTCTCTCTCTCTCTAGCTCTGATATCTCTCTCTCTCTCTCTCTCGCTCTGATATCTCTCTCTCTCTCTCTCGCTCTGATATCTCTCTCTCTCTCTCTCTCTCTCGCTCTGATATCTCTCTCTCTCTCTCTGGCTCTGATCTCTCTCTCTCTGGCTCTGATCTCTCTCTCTCTGGCTCTGATCTCTCTCTCTCTGGCTCTGATCTCTCTCTCTCTCTCTCTCGCTCTGATCTCTCTCTCTCTCTCTCTCTGATCTCTCTCTCTTTCTTGCTCTGATATCTCTCTCTCTCTCGCTCTGATATCTCTCTCTCTCTCGCTCTGATATCTCTCTCTCTCTCGCTCTGATATCTCTCTCTCTCTCGCTCTGATCTCTCTCTCTCTCTCTCTCGCTCTGATATCTCTCTCTCTCTCTCTCTCGCTCTGATATCTCTCTCTCTCTCGCTCTGATATCTCTCTCTCTCTCTCTCTCTCGCTCTGATATCTCTCTCTCTCTCTCTGGCTCTGATCTCTCTCTCTCTCTCTGCTCTGATCTCTCTCTCTCTCTCGCTCTGATCTCTCTCTCTCTCTCTCTCGCTCTGATCTCTCTCTCTCTCTCTCTCGCTCTGATCTCTCTCTCTTTCTTGCTCTGATATCTCTCTCTCTCTCGCTCTGATATCTCTCTCTCGCTCTGATATCTCTCTCTCTCTCGCTCTGATATCTCTCTCTCTCTCGCTCTGATCTCTCTCTCTCTCTCTCTCGCTCTGATATCTCTCTCTCTCTCTCTAGCTCTGATATCTCTCTCTCTCTCTCTCTCGCTCTGATATCTCTCTCTCTCTCTCTCGCTCTGATATCTCTCTCTCTCTCTCTCTCTCGCTCTGATATCTCTCTCTCTCTCTCTCTGGCTCTGATCTCTCTCTCTCTCTCTGGCTCTGATCTCTCTCTCTCTCTCTCTCGCTCTGATCTCTCTCTCTCTCTCTCTCTCGCTCTGATCTCTCTCTCTCTCTCTCTCTCTCGCTCTGATCTCTCTCTCTTTCTTGCTCTGATATCTCTCTCTCTCTCGCTCTGATATCTCTCTCTCTCTCGCTCTGATCTCTCTCTCTCTCTCTCTCGCTCTGATATCTCTCTCTCTCTCTCTCTCTCGCTCTGATATCTCTCTCTCTCTCTCTCGCTCTGATATCTCTCTCTCTCTCTCTCTCTCGCTCTGATATCTCTCTCTCTCTCTCTCTCGCTCTGATATCTCTCTCGCTCTCTCTCTCTCTCGCTCTGATATCTCTCTCTCTCTCTCTCTCGCTCTGATCTCTCTCTCTCTCTCTCTCGCTCTGATATCTCTCTCTCTCTCTCTCTCGCTCTGATATCTCTCTCTCTCTCTCTCGCTCTGATATCTCTCTCTCTCTCTCTCGCTCTGATATCTCTCTCTCTCTCTCTCTCTCTCGCTCTGATATCTCTCTCTCTCTCTCGCTCTCGTTCTGATATCTCTCTCTCTCTCTCTCTCGCTCTGATATCTCTCTCTCGCTCTGATATCTCTCTCTCTCTCTCGCTCTGATATCTCTCTCTCTCTCTCTCGCTCTGATATCTCTCTCTCTCTCTCTCGCTCTGATATCTCTCTCTCTCTCTCTAGCTCTGATATCTCTCTCTCTCTCTCTCTCGCTCTGATATCTCTCTCTCTCTCTCGCTCTGATATCTCTCTCTCTCTCGCTCTGATATCTCTCTCTCTCTCTCTCGCTCTGATATCTCTCTCTCTCTCTCTCGCTCTGATATCTCTCTCTCTCTCTCTCGCTCTGATATCTCTCTCTTTCGCTCTGATATCTCTCTCTCTCTCGCTCTCGTTCTGATATCTCTCTCTCTCTCTCTCTCTCTCGCTCTGATATCTCTCTCTTTCTCTCTCTCTCTCTCGCTCTGATATCTCTCTCTCTCTCTCTCTCTCGCTCTGATATCTCTCTCTCTCGCTCTGATATCTCTCTCTCTCGCTCTGATATCTCTCTCTCTCTCGCTCTGATATCTCTCTCTCTCTCGCTCTGATCTCTCTCTCTCTCTCTCGCTCTGATCTCTCTCTCTCTCTCGCTCTGTTCTCTCTCTCTCTCTCGCTCTGATATCTCTCTCTCTCTCTCTCGCTCTGATATCTCTCTCTCTCTCTCTCGCTCTGATATCTCTCTCTCTCTCTCGCTCTGATATCTCTCTCTCTCTCTCGCTCTGATATCTCTCTCTCTCTCTCTCTCGCTCTGATATCTCTCTCTCTCTCTCTCTCGCTCTGATATCTCTCTCTCTCTCTCTCTCGCTCTGATATCTCTCTCTCTCTCTCTGGCTCTGATCTCTCTCTCTCTCTCTCTCTCTCGCTCTGATCTCTCTCTTTCTCTCTCTCGCTCTGATCTCTCTCTTTCTCTCTCTCGCTCTGATCTCTCCCTCTCTCTCTCTCGCTCTGATCTCTCTCTCGCTCTCTCTCTCGTTCTGATCTCTCTCTCTCTCTCGCTCTGATCTCTCTCTCGCTCTCTCTCTCGTTCTGATCTCTCTCTCGCTCTCTCGCTCTGATCTCTCTCTCGCTCTCTCGCTCTGATCTCTCTCTCGCTCTCTCGCTCTGATCTCTCTCTCGCTCTCTCGCTCTGATCTCTCTCTCTCTCTCTCGCTCTGATCTCTCTCTCTCTCTCTCGCTCTGATCTCTCTCTCTCTCTCTCGCTCTGATCTCTCTCTCTCTCTCGCTCTGATCTCTCTCTCTCTCTCGCTCTGATCTCTCTCTCTCTCTCTCGCTCTGATCTCTCTCTCTCTCTCTCGCTCTGATCTCTCTCTTTCTCTCTCGCTCTGATATCTCTCTCTCTCTCTCTCGCTCTGATATCTCTCTCTCTCGCTCTGATATCTCTCTCTCTCTCTCGCTCTGATATCTCTCTCTCTCTCTCGCTCTGATATCTCTCTCTCTCTCTCGCTCTGATATCTCTCTCTCTCTCTCGCTCTGATATCTCTCTCTCTCTCTCGCTCTGATATCTCTCTCTCTCTCTCGCTCTGATATCTCTCTCTCTCTCTCGCTCTGATATCTCTCTCTCTCTCGCTCTCTCGCTCTGATATCTCTCTCTCTCTCTCGCTCTGATCTCTCTCTCTCTCTCGCTCTCTCTCTCTCGCTCTGATCTCTCTGTCGCTCTCTCTCTCTCGCTCTGATCTATCTCTCTCTCTCTCTCGCTCTGATCTCTCTCTCTCTCTCTCTCTCTCTCACTCGCTCTGATCTCTCCCTCTCTCTCTCGCTCTGATCTCTCTCCCTCTCTCTCTCGCTCTGATCTCTCTCCCTCTCTCTCTCGCTCTGATATCTCTCTCTCTCTTTCGCTCTGATCTCTCTCTCTCGCTCTGATCTCTCTCTCTCGCTCTGATCTCTCTCTCTCGCTCTGATCTCTCTCTCTCTCTCGCTCTGATCTCTCTCTCTCTCTCGCTCTGATCTCTCTCTCTCTCTCGCTCTGATATCTCTCTCTCTCTCGCTCTGATATCTCTCTCTCTCTCGCTCTGATATCTCTCTCTCTCTCGCTCTGATATCTCTCTCTCTCTCGCTCTGATATCTCTCTCTCTCTCGCTCTGATATCTCTCTCTCCCTCGCTCTCTCGCTCTCGCTCTGATATCTCCCTCTCTCTCGCTCTGATATCTCTCTCTCTCT
>NC_054468.1:220881132-220883632 GCF_017639515.1 Carcharodon carcharias
TCTGATCTCTCTCTCTCTCTCGCTCTGATATCTCTCTCTCTCTCTCTCGCTCTGATATCTCTCTCTCTCTCTCTCGCTCTGATATCTCTCTCTCTCTCGCTCTGATATCTCTCTCTCTCTCGCTCTGATATCTCTCTCTCTCTCGCTCTGATATCTCTCTCTCTCGCTCTGATAGCTCTCTCTTTCGCTCTGATATCTCTCTCTCTCTCGCTCTCGTTCTGATATCTCTCTCTCTCTCGCTCTCGTTCTGATATCTCTCTCTCTCTCTCTCGCTCTGATATCTCTCTCTCTCTCTCTCTCTCTCTCTCTCGCTCTGATATCTCTCTCTCGCTCTCGCTCTGATATCTCTCTCTCTCTCTCTCGCTCTGATATCTCTCTCTCGCTCTCTCGCTCTGATATCTCTCTCTCGCTCTCTCGCTCTGATATCTCTCTCTCTCTCTCTCTCTCTCGCTCTGATATCTCTCTCTCTCTCTCTCTCGCTCTGATATCTCTCTCTCTCTCTCTCTCGCTCTGATATCTCTCTCTCTCTCTCGCTCTGATATCTCTCTCTCTCTCTCTCGCTCTGATATCTCTCTCTCTCTCTCTCTCTCTCTCTCGCTCTGATATCTCTCTCTCTCTCTCTCGCTCTGATATCTCTCTCTCTCTCTCTCTCTCGCTCTGATATCTCTCTCTCTCTCTCGCTCTGATATCTCTCTCTCTCTCTCTCTCTCTCGCTCTGATATCTCTCTCTCTCTCTCTCTCTCGCTCTGATATCTCTCTCTCTCTCTCTCTCTCTCGCTCTGATATCTCTCTCTCGCTCTCTCTCTCTCGCTCTGATATCTCTCTCTCGCTCTGATATCTCTCTCTCTCTCTCTCGCTCTGATATCTCTCTCTCTCTCTCTCTCGCTCTGATATCTCTCTCTCTCTCTCTCTCGCTCTGATATCTCTCTCTCTCTCTCTCTCTCTCTCTCGCTCTGATATCTCTCTCTCTCTCTCTCTCGCTCTGATATCTCTCTCTCTCTCTCTCGCTCTGATATCTCTCTCTCTCTCTCTCGCTCTGATATCTCTCTCTCTCTCTCTCTCTCGCTCTCATATCTCTCTCTCTCTCTCTCGCTCTGATATCTCTCTCTCTCTCTCTCTCGCTCTGATATCTCTCTCTCTCTCTCTCTCGCTCTGATATCTCTCTCTCTCTCTCGCTCTGATATCTCTCTCTCTCTCTCTCGCTCTGATATCTCTCTCTCTCTCTCTCGCTCTGATATCTCTCTCTCTCTCGCTCTGATATCTCTCTCTCTCTCTCGCTCTGATATCTCTCTCTCTCTCTCGCTCTGATATCTCTCTCTCTCTCTCGCTCTGATATCTCTCTCTCTCTCTCTCGCTCTGATATCTCTCTCTCTCGCTCTGATATCTCTCTCTCTCTCTCTCGCTCTGATATCTCTCTCTCTCTCTCGCTCTGATATCCCTCTCTCTCTCTCTCTCTCTCGCTCTGATATCTCTCTCTCTCTCTCTCTCGCTCTGATCTCTCTCTCTCGCTCTGATATCTCTCTCTCTCTCTCTCTCGCTCTGATCTCTCTCTCGCTCTCTCTCTCTCGCTCTGATCTCTCTCTCTCTGTCTCTCTCGCTCTGATCTCTCTCTCGCTCTCTCTCTCTCGCTCTGATCTCTCTCTCGCTCTCTCTCTCTCGCTCTGATCTCTCTCTCGCTCTCTCTCTCTCGCTCTGATCTCTCTGGCTCTCTCTCTCTCGCTCTGATCTCTCGCTCTGATCTCTCTCTCTCTCTCTCTCTCTCTGATCTCTCTCTCTCGCTCTCTCTCTCTCGCTCTGATCTCTCTCTCTCGCTCTCTCTCTCTCGCTCTGATCTCTCTCTCTCTCTCTCGCTCTGATCTCTCTCTCGCTCTCTCTCTCTCGCTCTGATCTCTCTCTCGCTCTCTCTCTCTCGCTCTGATCTCTCTGGCTCTCTCTCTCTCGCTCTGATCTCTCGCTCTGATCTCTCTCTCTCTCTCTCTCTCGCTCTGATCTCTCTCTCTCGCTCTCTCTCTCTCGCTCTCTCTCTCTCGCTCTGATCTCTCTCTCTCTCTCTCTCTCTCTCGCTCTGATCTCTCTCTCTCTCTCTCGCTCTGATCTCTCTCTCTCGCTCTCGCTCTGATCTCTCTCTCTCTCTCTCTCGCTCTGATCTCTCTCTCTCTCTCTCGCTCTGATCTCTCTCTCTCTCTCTCGCTCTGATCTCTCTCTCTCTCTCGCTCTGATATCTCTCTCCCTCTCTCTCTCGCTCTGATATCTCTCTCTCTCTTTCGCTCTGATCTCTCTCTCTCGCTCTGATCTCTCTCTCTCGCTCTGATCTCTCTCTCTCGCTCTGATCTCTCTCTCTCGCTCTGATCTCTCTCTCTCTCTCGCTCTGATCTCTCTCTCTCTCTCGCTCTGATCTCTCTCTCTCTCTCGCTCTGATCTCTCTCTCTCTCTCGCTCTGATCTCTCTCTCTCTCTCGCTCTGATCTCTCTCTCTCTCTCTCGCTCTGATCTCTCTCTCT
>NC_054468.1:220903632-220926132 GCF_017639515.1 Carcharodon carcharias
TCTCTCTCTCTCTCGCTCTGATATCTCTCTCTCTCTCTCGCTCTGATATCTCTCTCTCTCTCTCTCTCTCGCTCTGATATCTCTCTCTCTCTCTCTCTCGCTCTGATATCCCTCTCTCTCTCTCTCTCTCTCTCTCGCTCTGATATCTCTCTCTCTCTCTCTCGCTCTGATATCTCTCTCTCTCTCTCTCTCGCTCTGATCTCTCTCTCTCTCTCTCTCTCTCGCTCTGATCTCTCTCTCTCGCTCTGATCTCTCTCTCTCTCTCGCTCTGATCTCTCTCTCTCTCTCTCTCTCGCTCTGATCTCTCTCTCTCTCTCTCGCTCTGATCTCTCTCTCCCTCTCTCTCGCTCTGATCTCTCTCTCCCTCTCTCTCGCTCTGATCTCTCTCTCTCTCTTTCTCTCGCTCTGATCTCTCTCTCTCTCTCTCTTGCTCTGATCTCTATCTCTCTCTCTCTCTCGCTCTGATATCTATCTCTCTCTCTCTCTCTCGCTCTGATATCTATCTCTCTCTCTCTCTCACTCTGATATCTATCTCTCTCTCTCTCTCGCTCTGATATCTCTCTCTCTCGCTCTGATATCTCTCTCTCGCTCTGATATCTCTCTCTCTCTCTCGCTCTGATCTCTCTCTCTCTCTCGCTCTGATCTCTCTCTCTCTCTCGCTCTGATCTCTCTCTCTCTCTCGCTCTGATCTCTCTCTCTCTCTCTCGCTTTGATCTCTCTCTCTCTCTCTCGCTCTGATATCTCTCTCTCTCTCTCTCGCTCTGATATCTCTCTCTCTCTCTCTCGCTCTGATATCTCTCTCTCTCTCTCTGATATCTCTCTCTCTCTCTCTCGCTCTGATATCTCTCTCTCTCTCTCTCGCTCTGATATCTCTCTCTCTCTCGCTCTGATATCTCGCTCTCTCTCTCTCTCGCTCTGATATCTCTCTCTCTCTCGCTCTGATATCTCTCTCTCTCTCGCTCTGATATCTCTCTCTCTCGCTCTGATATCTCTCTCTCTCGCTCTGATATCTCTCTCTCTCGCTCTGATATCTCTCTCTCTCGCTCTGATATCTCTCTCTCTCGCTCTGATATCTCTCTCTTTCGCTCTGATATCTCTCTCTCTCTCGCTCTCGTTCTGATATCTCTCTCTCTCTGTCGCTCTGATATCTCTCTCTCTCTCTCTCGCTCTGATATCTCTCTCTCTCTCTCTCGCTCTGATATCTCTCTCTCTCTCTCTCTCTCGCTCTGATATCTCTCTCTCTCTCGCTCTGATATCTCTCTCTCTCTCTCTCTCTCTCGCTCTGATATCTCTCTCTCTCTCTCTCGCTCTGATATCTCTCTCTCTCTCTCTCGCTCTGATATCTCTCTCTCTCTCTCTCGCTCTGATATCTCTCTCTCTCTCTCGCTCTGATATCTCTCTCTCTCTCTCTCTCTCTCGCTCTGATATCTCTCTCTCTCTCTCTCGCTCTGATATCTCTCTCTCTCTCTCTCTCTCGCTCTGATATCTCTCTCTCTCGCTCTGATATCTCTCTCTCGCTCTGATATCTCTCTCTCGCTCTGATATCTCTCTCTCTCTCGCTCTGATATCTCTCTCTCTCTCTCGCTCTGATATCTCTCTCTCTCTCTCGCTCTGATATCTCTCTCTCTCTCTCGCTCTGATATCTCTCTCTCTCTCTCGCTCTGATATCTCTCTCTCTCTCTCGCTCTGATATCTCTCTCTCTCTCTCTCGCTCTGATATCTCTCTCTCTCTCTCTCTCGCTCTGATATCTCTCTCTCTCTCTCTCTCTCTCTCTCTCTCGCTCTGATATCTCTCTCTCTCTCTCTCGCTCTGATATCTCTCTCTCTGTCTCTCTCTCTCGCTCTGATATCTCTCTCTCTGTCTCTCTCGCTCTGATATATCTCTCTCTCTCTCTCTCGCTCTGATATCTCTCTCTCTCTCTCTCTCGCTCTGATATCTCTCTCTCTCTCTCTCTCTCGCTCGCTCTGATATCTCTCTCTCTCGCTCGCTCTGATATCTCTCTCTCTCGCTCGCTCTGATATCTCTCTCTCTCTCTCGCTCTGATATCTCTCTCTCTCTCTCGCTCTGATATCTCTCTCTCTCTCTCGCTCTGATATCTCTCTCTCTCTCTCGCTCTGATATCTCTCTCTCTCTCTCGCTCTGATATCTCTCTCTCTCTCTCGCTCTGATATCTCTCTCTCTCTCTCTCTCGCTCTGATATCTCTCTCTCTCTCTCTCTCGCTCTGATATCTCTCTCTCTCTCTCTCTCGCTCTGATCTCTCTCTCTCTCTCTCTCTCTCGCTCTGATATCTCTCTCTCTCTCTCTCGCTCTGATATCTCTCTCTCTCTCTCTCTCGCTCTGATATCTCTCTCTCTCTCTCTCTCGCTCTGATATCTCTCTCTCTCTCTCTCTCGCTCTGATATCTCTCTCTCTCTCTCGCTCTCTCGCTCTGATATCTCTCTCTCTCTCTCTCTCGCTCTGATATCTCTCTCTCTCTCTCTCTCGCTCTGATATCTCTCTCTCTCTCGCTCTGATATCTCTCTCTCTCTCTCGCTCTGATATCTCTCTCTCTCTCTCTTGCTCTGATATCTCTCTCTCTCTCTCTTGCTCTGATATCTCACTCTCTCACTCTCTCTCTCTTGCTCTGATATCTCTCTCTCTCTCTCTCTTGCTCTGATATCTCTCTCTCTCTCTCTCGCTCTGATCTCTCTCTCTCTCTCTCGCTCTGATCTCTCTCTCTCTCTCTCTCGCTCTGATCTCTCTCTCGCTCTGATCTCTCTCTCTCTCTCTCGCTCTGATCTCTCTCTCTCTCTCGCTCTGATCTCTCTCTCTCTCTTGCTCTGATCTCTCTCTCTCTCTCTTGCTCTGATCTCTCTCTCTCTCTCTCTCGCTCTGATCTCTCTCTCTCGCTCTGATATCTCTCTCTCTCTCGCTCTGATATCTCTCTCTCTCTCTCTCGCTCTGATATCTCTCTCTCTCTCGCTCTGATATCTCTCTCTCTCTCTCTCGCTCTGATATCTCTCTCTCTTGCTCTGATCTCTCTCTCTGATATCTCTCTCTCTCTCGCTCTGATATCTCTCTCTCTCTCTCTCTCGCTCTGATATCTCTCTCTCTCTCGCTCTGATATCTCTCTCTCTCTCGCTCTGATATCTCTCTCTCTCTCTCTCTCGCTCTGATATCTCTCTCTCTCTCTCTAGCTCTGATATCTCTCTCTCTCTCTCTGGCTCTGATCTCTCTCTCTCTCTCTCTGGCTCTGATCTCTCTCTCTCTCTCTCTGGCTCTGATCTCTCTCTCTCCCTCTCTCTCTCGCTCTGATCTCTCTCTCTCTCTCGCTCTGATCTCTCTCTCTTTCTTGATCTGATATCTCTCTCTCTCTCGCTCTGATATCTCTCTCTCTCTCGCTCTGATATCTCTCTCTCTCTCGCTCTGATATCTCTCTCTCTCTCGCTCTGATATCTCTCTCTCTCTCGCTCTGATATCTCTCTCTCTCTCGCTCTGATATCTCTCTCTCTCTCTCTCTCGCTCTGATATCTCTCTCTCTCTCTCTAGCTCTGATATCTCTCTCTCTCTCTCTCTCGCTCTGATATCTCTCTCTCTCTCTCTCGCTCTGATATCTCTCTCTCTCTCTCTCTCTCGCTCTGATATCTCTCTCTCTCTCTCTGGCTCTGATCTCTCTCTCTCTCTCTCTCGCTCTGATCTCTCTCTCTCTCTCTCTCTCGCTCTGATCTCTCTCTCTCTCTCTCGCTCTGATCTCTCTCTCTCTCTCTCTCTCGCTCTGATCTCTCTCTCTCTCTCTCTCGCTCTGATCTCTCTCTCTTTCTTGCTCTGATATCTCTCTCTCTCTCGCTCTGATATCTCTCTCTCTCTCGCTCTGATATCTCTCTCTCTCTCGCTCTGATATCTCTCTCTCTCTCTCTCTCGCTCTGATCTCTCTCTCTCTCTCTCGCTCTGATATCTCTCTCTCTCTCTCGCTCTGATATCTCTCTCTCTCTCTCGCTCTGATCTATCTCTCTCTCTCTCTCGCTCTGATCTATCTCTCTCTCTCTCTCGCTCTGATCTATCTCTCTCTCTCTCTCGCTCTGATCTATCTCTCTCTCTCTCTCGCTCTGATCTATCTCTCTCTCTCTCTCGCTCTGATATCTCTCTCTCTCTCTCGCTCTGATATCTCTCTCTCTCTCTCGCTCTGATATCTCTCTCTCTCTCTCGCTCTGATATCTCTCTCTCTCTCTCGCTCTGATATCTCTCTCTCTCTCTCGCTCTGATATCTCTCTCTCTCTCTCGCTCTGATATCTCTCTCTCTCTCTCGCTCTGATATCTCTCTCTCTCTCTCGCTCTGATATCTCTCTCTCTCTCTCGCTCTGATATCTCTCTCTCTCTCGCTCTGATATCTCTCTCTCTCTCTCTCTCGCTCTGATATCTCTCTCTCTCTCTCTCTCGCTCTGATATCTCTCTCTCTCTCTCTCTCTCGCTCTGATATCTCTCTCTCTCTCACTAGCTCTGATATCTCTCTCTCTCTCTCTCTCGCTCTGATATCTCTCTCTCTCTCTCTCGCTCTGATATCTCTCTCGCTCTCTCTCTCGCTCTGATCTCTCTCTCGCTCTCTCTCTCGCTCTGATCTCTCTCTCGCTCTCTCTCTCTCGCTCTGATCTCTCTCTCGCTCTCTCTCTCTCGCTCTGATCTCTCTCTCGCTCTCTCTCTCTCGCTCTGATCTCTCTCGCTCTCTCGCTCTGATTTCTCTCTCTCTCTCGCTCTGATTTCTCTCTCTCTCTCGCTCTGATCTCTCTCTCTCTCTCGCTCTGATATCTCTCTCTCTCTCTCGCTCTGATATCTCTCTCTCTCTCTCGCTCTGATATCTCTCTCTCTCTCTCTCGCTCTGATATCTCTCTCTCTCGCTCTGATATCTCTCTCTCTCTCTCGCTCTGATATCTCTCTCTCTCTCTCGCTCTGATATCTCTCTCTCTCTCTCGCTCTGATATCTCTCTCTCTCTCTCGCTCTGATATCTCTCTCTCTCTCGCTCTGATATCTCTCTCTCTCTCTCTCTCGCTCTGATATCTCTCTCTCTCTCACTCTGATATCTCTCTGTCTCTCTCTCTCTCTCGCTCTGATATCTCTCTCTCTCTCTCGCTCTGATATCTCTCTCTCTCTCTCGCTCTGATATCTCTCTCTCTCTCTCGCTCTCTCGCTCTGATATCTCTCTCTCTCTCTCTCTCGCTCTGATATCTCTCTCTCGCTCTGATATCTCTCTCTCTCTCTCGCTCTGATATCTCTCTCTCTCTCTCGCTCTGATATCTCTCTCTCTCTCTTGCTCTGATATCTCACTCTCTCACTCTCTCTCTCTTGCTCTGATATCTCTCTCTCTCTCTCTCTTGCTCTGATATCTCTCTCTCTCTCTCTCGCTCTGATCTCTCTCTCTCTCTCTCGCTCTGATCTCTCTCTCTCTCTCGCTCTGATCTCTCTCTCGCTCTGATCTCTCTCTCTCTCTCTCGCTCTGATCTCTCTCTCTCTCTCGCTCTGATCTCTCTCTCTCTCTCTTGCTCTGATCTCTCTCTCTCTCTCTTGCTCTGATCTCTCTCTCTCTTGCTCTGATCTCTCTCTCTCTCTCTCTCTCGCTCTGATCTCTCTCTCTCGCTCTGATATCTCTCTCTCTCTCTCGCTCTGATCTCTCTCTCTCTCTCTCTCGCTCTGATATCTCTCTCTCTCTCTTGCTCTGATATCTCACTCTCTCACTCTCTCTCTCTTGCTCTGATATCTCTCTCTCTCTCTCGCTCTGATATCTCTCTCTCTCTCTTGCTCTGATATCTCACTCTCTCACTCTCTCTCTCTTGCTCTGATATCTCTCTCTCTCTCTCTCTTGCTCTGATATCTCTCTCTCTCTCTCGCTCTGATCTCTCTCTCTCTCTCGCTCTGATCTCTCTCTCTCTCTCGCTCTGATCTCTCTCTCGCTCTGATCTCTCTCTCTCTCTCTCGCTCTGATCTCTCTCTCTCTCTCGCTCTGATCTCTCTCTCTCTCTCTTGCTCTGATCTCTCTCTCTCTTGCTCTGATCTCTCTCTCTCTCTCTCTCTCGCTCTGATCTCTCTCTCTCGCTCTGATATCTCTCTGTCTCTCTCTCTCGCTCTGATATCTCTCTCTCTCTCTCTCGCTCTGATATCTCTCTCTCTCTCTCTCTCGCTCTGATATCTCTCTCTCTCTCTCTCGCTCTGATATCTCTCTCTCTTGCTCTGATCTCTCTCTCTGATATCTCTCTCTCTCGCTCTGATATCTCTCTCTCTCTCTCGCTCTGATATCTCTCTCTCTCTCGCTCTGATATCTCTCTCTCTCTCGCTCTGATATATATCTCTCTCTCGCTCTGATATCTCTCTCTCTCTCTCGCTCTGATATCTCTCTCTCTCTCGCTCTGATATCTCTCTCTCTCTCGCTCTGATATCTCTCTCTCTCTCGCTCTGATATCTCTCTCTCTCTCGCTCTGATATCTCTTTCTCTCTTGCTCTGATATCTCTCTCTCTCTCGCTCTGATATCTCTCTCTTTCTTGCTCTGATATCTCTCTCTCTCTCGCTCTGATATCTCTCTCTCTCTCGCTCTGATATCTCTCTCTCTCTCGCTCTGATATCTCTCTCTCTCTCGCTCTGATATCTCTCTCTCTCTCGCTCTGATATCTCTCTCTCTCTCGCTCTGATATCTCTCTCTCTCTCGCTCTGATATCTCTCTCTCTCTCGCTCTGATATCTCTCTCTCTCTCGCTCTGATATCTCTCTCTCTCTCGCTCTGATATCTCTCTCTCTCTCACTCTGATATCTCTCTCTCTCTCGCTCTGATATCTCTCTCTCTCTCGCTCTGATATCTCTCTCTCTCTCGCTCTGATATCTCTCTCTCTCTCGCTCTGATATCTCTCTCTCTCTCGCTCTGATATCTCTCTCTCTCTCGCTCTGATATCTCTCTCTCTCTTGCTCTGATATCTCTCTCTCTCTCGCTCTGATATCTCTCTCTCTCTCGCTCTGATCTCTCTCGCTCTGATCTCTCTCGCTCTGATCTCTCTCGCTCTGATCTCTCTCGCTCTGATCTCTCTCGCTCTGATCTATCTCTCTCTCTCGCTCTGATCTATCTCTCTCTCTCGCTCTGATCTATCTCTCTCTCTCTCTCGCTCTGATCTATCTCTCTCTCTCTCTCTCGCTCTGATATCTCTCTCTCTCTCTCGCTCTGATATCTCTCTCTCTCTCTCGCTCTGATATCTCTCTCTTTCTCGCTCTGATATCTCTCTCTCTCTCTCGCTCTGATATCTCTCTCTCTCTCGCTCTGATATCTCTCTCTCTCTCGCTCTGATATCTCTCTCTCTCTCGCTCTGATATCTCTCTCTCTCTCTCTCGCTCTGATATCTCTCTCTCTCTCTCTAGCTCTGATATCTCTCTCTCTCTCTCGCTCTGATATCTCTCTCTCTCTCTCTCGCTCTGATATCTCTCTCTCTCTCTCTCTCTCTCGCTCTGATATCTCTCTCTCTCTCTCTCTGGCTCTGATCTCTCTCTCTCTCTCTCTCTCGCTCTGATCTCTCTCTCTCTCTCTCTCTCGCTCTGATATCTCTCTCTCTCTCTCTCGCTCTGATATCTCTCTCTCTCTCTCTCTCGCTCTGATATCTCTCTCTCGCTCTGATATCTCTCTCTCTCTCTCGCTCTGATATCTCTCTCTCTCTCTCGCTCTGATATCTCTCTCTCTCTCTTGCTCTGATATCTCACTCTCTCACTCTCTCTCTCTTGCTCTGATATCTCTCTCTCTCTCTCTCTTGCTCTGATATCTCTCTCTCTCTCTCTCGCTCTGATCTCTCTCTCTCTCTCTCGCTCTGATCTCTCTCTCTCTCTCGCTCTGATCTCTCTCTCGCTCTGATCTCTCTCTCTCTCTCTCGCTCTGATCTCTCTCTCTCTCTCGCTCTGATCTCTCTCTCTCTCTCTTGCTCTGATCTCTCTCTCTCTCTCTTGCTCTGATCTCTCTCTCTCTTGCTCTGATCTCTCTCTCTCTCTCTCTCTCGCTCTGATCTCTCTCTCTCGCTCTGATATCTCTCTCTCTCTCTCGCTCTGATCTCTCTCTCTCTCTCTCTCGCTCTGATATCTCTCTCTCTCTCTTGCTCTGATATCTCACTCTCTCACTCTCTCTCTCTTGCTCTGATATCTCTCTCTCTCTCTCTCTCGCTCTGATATCTCTCTCTCTCTCGCTCTGATATCTCTCTCTCTCTCTCGCTCTGATCTCTCTCTCTCTCTCTCTCGCTCTGATATCTCTCTCTCTCTCTTGCTCTGATATCTCACTCTCTCACTCTCTCTCTCTTGCTCTGATATCTCTCTCTCTCTCTCTCTTGCTCTGATATCTCTCTCTCTCTCTCGCTCTGATCTCTCTCTCTCTCTCGCTCTGATCTCTCTCTCTCTCTCGCTCTGATCTCTCTCTCGCTCTGATCTCTCTCTCTCTCTCTCGCTCTGATCTCTCTCTCTCTCTCGCTCTGATCTCTCTCTCTCTCTCTTGCTCTGATCTCTCTCTCTCTTGCTCTGATCTCTCTCTCTCTCTCTCTCTCGCTCTGATCTCTCTCTCTCGCTCTGATATCTCTCTGTCTCTCTCTCTCGCTCTGATATCTCTCTCTCTCTCTCTCGCTCTGATATCTCTCTCTCTCTCTCTCTCGCTCTGATATCTCTCTCTCTCTCTCTCGCTCTGATATCTCTCTCTCTTGCTCTGATCTCTCTCTCTGATATCTCTCTCTCTCGCTCTGATATCTCTCTCTCTCTCTCGCTCTGATATCTCTCTCTCTCTCGCTCTGATATCTCTCTCTCTCTCGCTCTGATATATATCTCTCTCTCGCTCTGATATCTCTCTCTCTCTCTCGCTCTGATATCTCTCTCTCTCTCGCTCTGATATCTCTCTCTCTCTCGCTCTGATATCTCTCTCTCTCTCGCTCTGATATCTCTCTCTCTCTCGCTCTGATATCTCTTTCTCTCTTGCTCTGATATCTCTCTCTCTCTCGCTCTGATATCTCTCTCTTTCTTGCTCTGATATCTCTCTCTCTCTCGCTCTGATATCTCTCTCTCTCTCGCTCTGATATCTCTCTCTCTCTCGCTCTGATATCTCTCTCTCTCTCGCTCTGATATCTCTCTCTCTCTCGCTCTGATATCTCTCTCTCTCTCGCTCTGATATCTCTCTCTCTCTCGCTCTGATATCTCTCTCTCTCTCGCTCTGATATCTCTCTCTCTCTCGCTCTGATATCTCTCTCTCTCTCGCTCTGATATCTCTCTCTCTCTCGCTCTGATATCTCTCTCTCTCTCGCTCTGATATCTCTCTCTCTCTCGCTCTGATATCTCTCTCTCTCTCGCTCTGATATCTCTCTCTCTCTCGCTCTGATATCTCTCTCTCTCTCGCTCTGATATCTCTCTCTCTCTCGCTCTGATATCTCTCTCTCTCTTGCTCTGATATCTCTCTCTCTCTCGCTCTGATATCTCTCTCTCTCTCGCTCTGATCTCTCTCGCTCTGATCTCTCTCGCTCTGATCTCTCTCGCTCTGATCTCTCTCGCTCTGATCTCTCTCGCTCTGATCTATCTCTCTCTCTCGCTCTGATCTATCTCTCTCTCTCGCTCTGATCTATCTCTCTCTCTCTCTCGCTCTGATCTATCTCTCTCTCTCTCTCTCGCTCTGATATCTCTCTCTCTCTCTCGCTCTGATATCTCTCTCTCTCTCTCGCTCTGATATCTCTCTCTTTCTCGCTCTGATATCTCTCTCTCTCTCTCGCTCTGATATCTCTCTCTCTCTCGCTCTGATATCTCTCTCTCTCTCGCTCTGATATCTCTCTCTCTCTCGCTCTGATATCTCTCTCTCTCTCTCTCTCGCTCTGATATCTCTCTCTCTCTCTCTAGCTCTGATATCTCTCTCTCTCTCTCGCTCTGATATCTCTCTCTCTCTCTCTCGCTCTGATATCTCTCTCTCTCTCTCTCTCTCTCGCTCTGATATCTCTCTCTCTCTCTCTCTGGCTCTGATCTCTCTCTCTCTCTCTCTGGCTCTGATCTCTCTCTCTCTCTCGCTCTGATCTCTCTCTCTCTCTCTCTCTCGCTCTGATCTCTCTCTCTCTCTCTCTCTCGCTCTGATCTCTCTCTCTTTCTTGCTCTGATATCTCTCTCTCTCTCGCTCTGATATCTCTCTCTCTCTCGCTCTGATATCTCTCTCTCTCTCGCTCTGATATCTCTCTCTCTCTCGCTCTGATATCTCTCTCTCTCTCGCTCTGATCTCTCTCTCTCTCTCGCTCTGATCTCTCTCTCTCTCTCTCGCTCTGATATCTCTCTCTCTCTCGCTCTGATCTATCTCTCTCTCTCTCTCGCTCTGATCTATCTCTCTCTCTCTCTCGCTCTGATCTATCTCTCTCTCTCTCTCGCTCTGATCTATCTCTCTCTCTCTCTCGCTCTGATCTATCTCTCTCTCTCTCTCTCGCTCTGATATCTCTCTCTCTCTCTCGCTCTGATATCTCTCTCTCTCTCTCGCTCTGATATCTCTCTCTCTCTCTCGCTCTGATATCTCTCTCTCTCTCTCGCTCTGATATCTCTCTCTCTCTCGCTCTGATATCTCTCTCTCTCTCGCTCTGATATCTCTCTCTCTCTCTCTCTCGCTCTGATATCTCTCTCTCTCTCTCTCTCGCTCTGATATCTCTCTCTCTCTCACTAGCTCTGATATCTCTCTCTCTCTCTCTCTCGCTCTGATATCTCTCTCTCTCTCTCTCGCTCTGATATCTCTCTCTCTCTCTCTCTCGCTCTGATATCTCTCTCGCTCTCTCTCTCGCTC
This sequence comes from Carcharodon carcharias, assembly GCF_017639515.1. Lineage (NCBI taxonomy): Eukaryota > Metazoa > Chordata > Chondrichthyes > Lamniformes > Lamnidae > Carcharodon > Carcharodon carcharias. The sequence continues at coordinate 220,914,407 of NC_054468.1, forward strand.
TGATCTCTCTCTCGCTCTCTCTCTCTCGCTCTGATCTCTCTCTCGCTCTCTCTCTCTCGCTCTGATCTCTCTCTCGCTCTCTCTCTCTCGCTCTGATCTCTCTCGCTCTCTCTCGCTCTGATTTCTCTCTCTCTCTCGCTCTGATTTCTCTCTCTCTCTCGCTCTGATCTCTCTCTCTCTCTCGCTCTGATATCTCTCTCTCTCTCTCGCTCTGATATCTCTCTCTCTCTCTCGCTCTGATATCTCTCTCTCTCTCTCTCGCTCTGATATCTCTCTCTCTCTCTCTCGCTCTGATATCTCTCTCTCTCTCTCTCGCTCTGATATCTCTCTCTCTCGCTCTGATATCTCTCTCTCTCTCTCGCTCTGATATCTCTCTCTCTCTCTCGCTCTGATATCTCTCTCTCTCTCTCGCTCTGATATCTCTCTCTCTCTCGCTCTGATATCTCTCTCTCTCTCTCTCTCGCTCTGATATCTCTCTCTCTCTCGCTCTGATATCTCTCTCTCTCTCTCTCTCTCGGTCTGATATCTCTCTCTCTCTCTCGCTCTGATATCTCTCTCTCTCTCGCTCTGATATCTCTCTCTCTCTCGCTCTGATATCTCTCTCTCTCTCTCTCTCACTCTGATATCTCTCTCTCTCTCACTCTGATATCTCTCTCTCTCTCTCACTCTGATATCTCTCTCTTTCGCTCTGATATCTCTCTCTCTCTCTCGCTCTCGTTCTGATATCTCTCTCTCTCTCTCTCGCTCTGTTATCTCTCTCTCGCTCTGATATCTCTCTCTCTCTCTCGCTCTGATATCTCTCTCTCTCTCTCGCTCTGATATCTCTCTCTCTCTCTCTCGCTCTGATATCTCTCTCTCTCTCTCGCTCTGATATCTCTCTCTCTCTCTCGCTCTGATATCTCTCTCTCTCTCTCGCTCTGATATCTCTCTCTCTCTCTCGCTCTGATATCTCTCTCTCTCTCGCTCTGATATCTCTCTCTCTCTCTCTCTCTCTCGCTCTGATATCTCTCTCTCTCTCGCTCTGATATCTCTCTCTCTCTCTCTCTCGCTCTGATATCTCTCTCTCTCTCTCGCTCTGATATCTCTCTCTCTCTCGCTCTGATATCTCTCTCTCTCTCGCTCTGATATCTCTCTCTCTCTCTCTCTCACTCTGATATCTCTCTCTCTCTCTCACTCTGATATCTCTCTCTCTCTCTCACTCTGATATCTCTCTCTTTCGCTCTGATATCTCTCTCTCTCTCTCGCTCTCGTTCTGATATCTCTCTCTCTCTCTCTCTCGCTCTGATATCTCTCTCTCGCTCTGATATCTCTCTCTCGCTCTGATATCTCTCTCTCTCTCTCGCTCTGATATCTCTCTCTCTCTCGCTCTGATATCTCTCTCTCTCTCTCTCGCTCTGATATCTCGCTCTCTCTCTCTCGCTCTGATATCTCGCTCTCTCTCTCTCGCTCTGATATCTCTCTCTCTCTCTCTCGCTCTGATATCTCTCTCTCTCTCTCTCGCTCTGATATCTCTCTCTTTCGCTCTGATATCTCTCTCTCTCTCGCTCTCGTTCTGATATCTCTCTCTCTCTCTCTCTCTCTCGCTCTGATATCTCTCTCTTTCTCTCTCTCTCTCTCGCTCTGATATCTCTCTCTCTCTCTCTCTCTCGCTCTGATATCTCTCTCTCTCGCTCTGATATCTCTCTCTCTCTCGCTCTGATATCTCTCTCTCTCTCTCTCGCTCTGATATCTCTCTGTCTCTCGCTCTGATCTCTCTCTCTCTCTCGCTCTGATCTCTCTCTCTCTCTCGCTCTGATCTCTCTCTCTCTCTCGCTCTGATCTCTCTCTCTCTCTCGCACTGATATCTCTCTCTCTCTCTCTCTCTCGCTCTGATATATCTCTCTCTCTCTCGCTCTGATATCTCTCTCTCTCTCTCTCTCGCTCTGATATCTCTCTCTCTCTCTCGCTCTGATATCTCTCTCTCTCTCTCTCTCGCTCTGATATCTCTCTCTCTCTCTCTCTCGCTCTGATATCTCTCTCTCTCTCTCTAGCTCTGATATCTCTCTCTCTCTCTCTCTCGCTCTAATATCACTCTCTCTCTCTCTCGCTCTGATATCTCTCTCTCTCTCTCTCTCGCTCTGATATCTCTCTCTCTCTCTCTGGCTCTGATCTCTCTCTCTCTCTCTCTCTCTCTCTCGCTCTGATCTCTCTCTTTCTCTCTCTCGCTCTGATCTCTCTCTTTCTCTCTCTCGCTCTGATCTCTCTCTCTCTCTCTCTCGCTCTGATCTCTCTCTCGCTCTCTCTCTCGTTCTGATCTCTCTCTCTCTCTCTCGCTCTGATCTATCTCTCGCTCTCTCTCTCTCGCTCTGATCTCTCTCTCGCTCTCTCTCTCTTGCTCTGATCTCTCTCTCGCTCTCTCGCTCTGATCTCTCTCTCTCTCTCTCGCTCTGATCTCTCTCTCTCTCTCTCTCGCTCTGATCTCTCTCTCTCTCTCTGTCGCTCTGAACTCTCTCTCTCTCTCTCGCTCTGATCTCTCTCTCTCTCTCTCGCTCTGATCTCTCTCTCTCTCTCGCTCTGATCTCTCTCTCTCTCTCGCTCTGATCTCTCTCTCTCTCTCGCTCTGATATCTCTCTCTCTCTCTCGCTCTGATATCTCTCTCTCTCTCTCGCTCTGATATCTCTCTCTCTCTCTCGCTCTGATATCTCTCTCTCTCTCGCTCTGATATCTCTCTCTCTCTCTCGCTCTGATATCTCTCTCTCTCTCTCGCTCTGATATCTCTCTCTCTCTCTCGCTCTGATATCTCTCTCTCTCTCGCTCTGATATCTCTCTCTCTCTCGCTCTCTCGCTCTGATATCTCTCTCTCTCTCTCGCTCTGATCTCTCTCTCTCTCTCTCTCTCGCTCTCTCTCTCTCGCTCTGATCTCTCTCTCTCTCTCTCTCTCGCTCTGATCTCTCTGTCGCTCTCTCTCTCTCGCTCTGATCTATCTCTCTCTCTCTCTCTCTCTCGCTCTGATCTCTCTCTCTCTCTCTCTCTCTCTCACTCGCTCTGATCTCTCCCTCTCTCTCTCGCTCTGATCTCTCTCCCTCTCTCTCTCGCTCTGATATCTCTCTCTCTCTTTCGCTCTGATCTCTCTCTCTCGCTCTGATCTCTCTCTCTCGCTCTGATCTCTCTCTCTCTCTCGCTCTGATATCTCTCTCTCTCTCTCGCTCTGATATCTCTCTCTCTCTCTCGCTCTGATATCTCTCTCTCTCTCGCTCTGATATCTCTCTCTCTCTCGCTCTGATATCTCTCTCTCCCTCTCTCTCTCGCTCTCGCTCTGATATCTCTCTCTCTCTCGCTCTGATATCTCTCTCTCTCGCTCTGATATCTCTCTCTCTCGCTCTGATATCTCTCTCTCTCTCGCTCTGATATCTCTCTCTCTCTCGCTCTGATATCTCTCTCTCTCTCTCGCTCTGATATCTCTCTCTCTCTTTCGCTCTGATCTCTCTCTCTCTCTCGCTCTGATCTCTCTCTCGCTCTGATCTCTCTCTCTCTCGCTCTGATCTCTCTCTCTCTCTCGCTCTGATATCTCTCTCTCTCTCTCTCGCTCTGATATCTCTCTCTCTCTCTCGCTCTGATATCTCTCTCTCTCTCTCTCTCGCTCTGATATCTCTCTCTCTCTCTCTCTCGCTCTGATATCCCTCTCTCTCTCTCTCTCTCTCTCTCTCGCTCTGATATCTCTCTCTCTCTCTCTCGCTCTGATATCTCTCTCTCTCTCTCTCTCGCTCTGATCTCTCTCTCTCTCTCTCTCTCTCTCGCTCTGATCTCTCTCTCTCGCTCTGATCTCTCTCTCTCTCTCTCTCTCGCTCTGATCTCTCTCTCTCTCTCTCTCGCTCTGATCTCTCTCTCCCTCTCTCTCGCTCTGATCTCTCTCTCCCTCTCTCTCGCTCTGATCTCTCTCTCCCTCTCTCTCGCTCTGATCTCTCTCTCTCTCTTTCTCTTGCTCTGATCTCTATCTCTCTCTCTCTCTCTCGCTCTGATATCTATCTCTCTCTCTCTCTCGCTCTGATATCTATCTCTCTCTCTCTCTCACTCTGATATCTATCTCTCTCTCTCTCTCGCTCTGATATCTCTCTCTCTCGCTCTGATATCTCTCTCTCTCGCTCTGATATCTCTCTCTCTCGCTCTGATATCTCTCTCTCTCGCTCTGATATCTCTCTCTCTCGCTCTGATATCTCTCTCTCTCGCTCTGATATCTCTCTCTCTCGCTCTGATATCTCTCTCTCTCTCTCTCTCGCTCTGATATCTCTCTCTCTCTCTCTCGCTCTGATATCTCTCTCTCTGTCGCTCTGATATCTCTCTCTCTCTCTCTCTCTCTCGCTCTGATATCTCTCTCTCTCTCTCTCTCGCTCTGATATCTCTCTCTCTCTCTCTCTCGCTCTGATATCTCTCTCTCTCTCTCTCGCTCTGATATCTCTCTCTCTCTCTCTCGCTCTGATATCTCTCTCTCTCTCTCTCGCTCTGATATCTCTCTCTCTCTCTCTCGCTCTGATATCTCTCTCTCTCTCTCTCTCGCTCTGATATCTCTCTCTCTCTCTCGCTCTGATATCTCTCTCTCTCTCTCTCGCTCTGATATCTCTCTCACTCTCTCACTCTGATATCTCTCTCTCTCTCTCACTCTGATATCTCTCTCTCTCTCTCACTCTGATATCTCTCTCTCTCACTCTGATATCTCTCTCTCGCTCTGATATCTCTCTCTCGCTCTGATATCTCTCTCTCGCTCTGATATCTCTGTCTCTCGCTCTGATATCTCTCTCTCTCTCTCTCTCGCTCTGATATCTCTCTCTCTCTCGCTCTGATATATTTCTCTCTCTCTCGCTCTGATATCTCTCTCTCTCGCTCTGATATCTCTCTCTCTCTCTCTCTCTCTCGCTCTGATATCTCTCTTTCCCTCTCTCTCTCTCGCTCTGATCTCTCTCTCTCTCTCTCTCTCGCTCCGATCTCTCTCTCTCTCTCTCTCTCTCGCTCTGATCTCTCTCTGTCTCTCTCTCTCGCTCTGATCTCTCTCTCTCTCTCTCTCTCTCTCTCACTCTGATCTCTCTCTCTCTCTCTCTCACTCTGATCTCTCTCTCTCTCTCTCTCACTCTGATCTCTCTCTCACTCTCTCTCGCTCTGATATCTCTCACTCTCTCTCGCTCTGATCTCTCTCTCTCGCTCTGATCTCTCTCTCTCGCTCTGATCTCTCTCTCTCGCTCTGATCTCTCTCTCTCGCTCTGATCTCTCTCTCTCGCTCTGATATCTCTCTCTCTCTCTCTCGCTCTGATATCTCTCTCTCTCTCGCTCTGATATCTCTCTCTCTCTCTCTCTCGCTCTGATATCTCTCTCTCTCTCTCTCGCTCTGATATCTCTCTCTCTCTCTCTCGCTCTGATATCTCTCTCTCTCTCTCTCGCTCTGATATCTCTCTCTCTCTCTCTTGCTCTGATATCTCTCTCTCTCTCTCTCTCGCTCTGATATCTCTCTCTCTCTCTCTCGCTCTGATATCTCTCTCTCTCTCTCTCGCTCCGATATCTCTCTCTCTCTCGCTCTGATATCTCTCTCTCTCTCGCTCTGATATCTCTCTCTCTCTCGCTCTGATATCTCTCTCTCTCTCGCTCTGATATCTCTCTCTCTCTCGCTCTGATATCTCTCTCTCTCTCGCTCTGATATCTCTCTCTCTCTCGCTCTGATATCTCTCTCTCTCTCGCTCTGATCTCTCTCTCTCTCTCGCTCTGATCTCTCTCTCTCTCTCGCTCTGATCTCTCTCTCTCTCTCGCTCTGATCTCTCTCTCTCTCTCGCTCTGATCTCTCTCTCTCTCTCGCTCTGATCTCTCTCTCTCTCTCGCTCTGATCTCTCTCTCTCTCTCGCTCTGATCTCTCTCTCTCTCGCTCTGATCTCTCTCTCTCTCTCGCTCTGATCTCTCTCTCTCTCTCTCGCTCTGATCTCTCTCTCTCTCTCTCGCTCTGATCTCTCTCTCTCTCTCTCTCGCTCTGATCTCTCTCTCTCTCTCTCGCTCTGATCTCTCTCTCTCTCTCTCTCTCGCTCTGATCTCTCTCTCTCTCTCTCTCTCGCTCTGATCTCTCTCTCTCTCTCTCTCTCGCTCTGATCTCTCTCTCTCTCTCGCTCTGATCTCTCTCTCTCTCTCGCTCTGATCTCTCTCTCTCTCTCGCTCTGATCTCTCTCTCTCTCTCGCTCTGATCTCTCTCTCTCTCTCGCTCTGATCTCTCTCTCTCTCTCGCACTCTGATCTCTCTCTCTCTCTCGCTCTGATCTCTCTCTCTCTCTCGCTCTGATCTCTCTCTCTCTCTCGCTCTGATCTCTCTCTCTCTCTCGCTCTGATCTCTCTCTCTCTCTCGCTCTGATCTCTCTCTCTCTCTCGCTCTGATCTCTCTCTCTCTCTCTCGCTCTGATCTCTCGCTCTCTCTCGCTCTGATCTCTCGCTCTCTCTCTCTCGCTCTGATCTCTCTCGCTCTCTCTCTCGCTCTGATCTCTCTCTCTCTCTCTCTCGCTCTGATCTCTCTCTCTCGCTCTGATCTCTCTCTCTCGCTCTGATCTCTCTCTCTCGCTCTGATATCTCTCTCTCTCGCTCTCGCTCTGATCTCTCTCTCTCTCTCGCTCTCGCTCTGATATCTCTCTCTCTCTCTCTCTCGCTCTGATCTCTCTCTCTCGCTCTGATATCTCTCTCTCTCTCTCGCTCTGATATCTCTCTCTCTCTCTCGCTCTGATATCTCTCTCTCTCTCTCTCGCTCTGATATCTCTCTCTCTCTCTCTCTCTTGCTCTGATATCTCTCTCTCTCTCTCTCTCTCTCTCGCTCTGATATCTCTCTCTCTCTCGCTCTGATATCTCTCTCTCTCTCTCGCTCTGATATCTCTCTCTCTCTCTTGCTCTGATATCTCTCTCTCTCTCTCGCAGTGATATCTCTCTCTCTCGCTCTCGCTCTGATCTCTCTCTCTCTCTCTCTCGCTCTGATATCTCTCTCTCTCTCTCTCTCGCTCTGATCTCTCTCTCTCGCTCTGATATCTCTCTCTCTCCCTCGCTCTGATATCTCTCTCTCTCTCTCTCGCTCTGATATCTCTCTCTCTCTCTCTCTCTTGCTCTGATATATCTCTCTCTCTCTCTCTCTCTCGCTCTGATATCTCTCTCTCTCTCGCTCTGATATCTCTCTCTCTCTCTCGCTCTGATATCTCTCTCTCTCTCTTGCTCTGATATCTCTCTCTCTCTCTCGCTCTGATATCTCTCTCTCTCTCTCTCTCGCTCTGATATCTCTCTCTCTCTCTCTCGCTCTGATATCTCTCTCTCTCTCTCTCTCGCTCTGATATCTCTCTCTCTCTCTCTCGCTCTGATATCTCTCTCTCTCTCTCTCTCGCTCTGATATCTCTCTCTCTCTCTCTCTCGCTCTGATATCTCTCTCTCTCTCTCTCTCTCGCACTGATATCTCTCTCTCTCTCTCTCTCTCGCACTGATATCTCTCTCTCTCTCTCTCTCGCTCTGATATCTCTCTCTCTCTCTCTCTCTCTCGCTCTGATATCTCTCTCTCTCTCGCTCTGATATCTCTCTCTCTCTCGCTCTGATATCTCTCTCTCTCTCTCACTCTGATATCTCTCTCACTCTCTCACTCTGATATCTCTCTCTCTCTCACTCTGATATCTCTCTCTCTCTCTCACTCTGATCTCTCTCTCTCTCACTCTGATATCTCTCTCTCGCTCTGATATCTCTCGCTCTGATATCTCTGTCTCTCGCTCTGATATCTCTCTCTCTCTCTCTCGCTCTGATATATTTCTCTCTCTCTCGCTCTGATATCTCCCTCTCTCGCTCTGATATCTCTCTCTCTCTCTCTCTCTCTCTCGCTCTGATATCTCTCTTTCCCTCTCTCTCTCTCGCTCTGATCTCTCTCTCTCTCTCTCTCTCTCTCGCTCTGATCTCTCTCTCTCTCTCTCTCTCTCTCGCTCTGATCTCTCTCTGTCTCTCTCTCTCGCCCTGATCTCTCTCTCTCTCTCTCTCTCTCTCGCTGATATCTCTCTCTCTCTCGCTCTGATATCTCTCTCTCTCTCGCTCTGATCTCTCTCTCTCTCTCTCTCTCTCTCTCGCTCTGATCTCTCTCTCTCTCTCTCTTGCTCTGATCTCTCTCTCTCTCTCTTGCTCTGATCTCTCTCTCTCTCTCTCTCTCGCTCTGATCTCTCTCTCTCTCTCTCTCTTTCTCGCTCTGATCTCTCTCTCGCTCTGATCTCTCTCTCTCTCGCTCTGATCTCTCTCTCTCTCTCTCGCTCTGATCTCTCTCTCTCTCTCTCGCTCTGATATCTCTCTCTCTCTCTCGCTCTGATCTCTCTCTCTCTCTCTCTCGCTCTGATCTCTCTCTCTCTCTCTCTCTCTCGCTCTGATATCTCTCTCTCTCTCGCTCTGATATCTCTCTCTCGCTCTGATATCTCTGTCTCTCGCTCTCTCGCTCTGATATCTCTCTCTCGCTCTCTCGCTCTGATCTCTCTCTCTCTGTCTCTCGCTCTGATCTCTCTCTCTCTCGCTCAGATCTCTCTCTCTCTCTCGCTCTGATCTCTCTCTCTCTCTCTCTCACTCTGACCTCTCTCTCTCTCTCTCGCTCTGATCTCTCTCTCTCTCTCTCTCGCTCTGATCTCTCTCTCTCTCTCTCGCTCTGATCTCTCTCTCTCTCTCTCTCTCGCTCTGATCTCTCTCTCACTCTGATCTCTCTCTCACTCTCTCTCACTCTGATCTCTCTCTCTCTCTCTCTCGCTCTGATATCTCTCTCTCTCTCTCGCTCTGATATCTCTCTCTCTCTCTCTCTCGCTCTTATATCTCTCTCTCTCTCTCTCTCTCTCGCTCTGATATCTCTCTCTCTCTCTCTCGCTCTGATCTCTCTCTCTCTCTCGCTCTGATCTCTCTCTCTCTCTCGCTCTGACCTCTCTCTCTCTCTCTCGCTCTGATCTCTCTGTCTCTCTCTCTCGCTCTGATCTCTCTCTCTCTCTCTCGCTCTGATCTCTCTCTCTCTCTCTCGCTCTGATCTCTCTCTCTCTCTCTCTCTCTCTCTCTCGCTCTGATCTCTCTCTCTCTCGCTCTGATCTCTCTCTCACTCTCTCTCACTCTGATCTCTCTCTCACTCTCTCTCACTCTGATCTCTCTCTCACTCTCTCTCGCTCTGATATCTCTCTCTCTCTCTCGCTCTGATATCTCTCTCTCTCTCTCGCTCTGATATCTCTCTCTCGCTCTGATATCTCTCTCTCTCTCTGATATCTCTCTCTCTCTCTGATATCTCTCTCTCTCTCTGATATCTCTCTCTCTCTCTGATATCTCTCTCTCTCTCTGATATCTCTCTCTCTCTCTGATATCTCTCTCTCTCTCTGATCTCTCTCTCTCTCGCTCTGATCTCTCTCTCTCTCTCTCGCTCTGATCTCTCTCTCTCTCTCGCTCTGATCTCTCTCTCTCTCTCGCTCTGATCTCTCTCTCTCTCTCGCTCTGATCTCTCTCTCTCTCTCGCTCTGATCTCTCTCTCTCTCTCGCTCTGATCTCTCTCTCTCTCTCGCTCTGATCTCTCTCTCTCTCTCGCTCTGATCTCTCTCTCTCTCTATCGCTCTGATCTCTCTCTCTCTCTCTCTATCGCTCTGATCTCTCTCTCTCTCTCTCGCTCTGATCTCTCTCTCTCTCTCGCTCTGATCTCTCTCTCTCTCTCTCGCTCTGATCTCTCTCTCTCTCTCTCGCTCTGATCTCTCTCTCTCTCTCTCGCTCTGATCTCTCTCTCTCTCGCTCTGATCTCTCTCTCTCTCGCTCTGATCTCTCTCTCTCGCTCTGATATCTCTCTCTCTCTCGCTCTGATATCTCTCTCTGTCTCTCGCTCTGATATCTCTCTCTCTCTCGCTCTGATATCTCTCTCTCTCTCGCTCTGATATCTCTCTCGCTCTGATATCTCTCTCTATCTCTGATCTCTCTCTCTCTCTCGCTCTGATCTCTCTCTCTCTCTCGCTCTGATCTCTCTCTCTCTCTCGCTCTGATCTCTCTCTCTCTCTCGCTCTGATCTCTCTCTCTCTCTCTCTCGCTCTGATCTCTCTCTCTCTCTCTCTCTCTCGCTCTGATCTCTCTCTCTCTCTCTCTCGCTCTGATCTCTCTCTCTCTCTCTCTCTCGCTCTGATCTCTCTCTCTCTCTCTCGCTCTGATCTCTCTCTCTCTCTCTCGCTCTGATCTCTCTCTCTCTCTCTCGCTCTGATCTCTCTCTCTCTCTCGCTCTGATCTCTCTCTCTCGCTCTGATCTCTCTCTCTCGCTCTGATCTCTCTCTCTCTCTCTCGCTCTGATCTCTCTCTCTCTCTCTCGCTCTGATCTCTCTCTCTCTCTCTCGCTCTGATCTCTCTCTCTCTCTCTCGCTCTGATCTCTCTCTCTCTCGCTCTGATCTCTCTCTCTCTCGCTCTGATCTCTCTCTCTCTCGCTCTGATATCTCTCTCTCTCTCGCTCTGATATCTCTCTCTGTCTCTCGCTCTGATATCTCTCTCTGTCTCTCGCTCTGATATCTCTCTCTCTCTCGCTCTGATATCTCTCTCTCTCTCGCTCTGATATCTCTCTCGCTCTGATATCTCTCTCTATCTCTGATCTCTCTCTCTCTCTCGCTCTGATCTCTCTCTCTCTCTCGCTCTGATCTCTCTCTCTCTCTCGCTCTGATCTCTCTCTCTCGCTCTGATCTCTCTCTCTCTCTCGCTCTGAACTCTCTCTCTCTCTCGCTCTGATCTCTCTCTCTCTCTCTCTCGCTCTGATCTCTCTCTCTCTCTCTCTCTCTCGCTCTGATCTCTCTCTCTCTCTCTCTCTCTCTCGCTCTGATCTCTCTCTCTCTCTCTCTCGCTCTGATCTCTCTCTCTCTCTCTCTCTCGCTCTGATCTCTCTCTCTCTCTCTCGCTCTGATCTCTCTCTCTCTCTCTCGCTCTGATCTCTCTCTCTCTCGCTCTGATCTCTCTCTCTCGCTCTGATCTCTCTCTCTCTCTCGCTCTGATCTCTCTCTCTCTCTCGCTCTGATCTCTCTCTCTCTCGCTCTGATCTCTCTCTCTCTCTCTCGCTCTGATATCTCTCTCTCTCTCTCTCTCTCGCTCTGATCTCTCTCTCTCTCTCTCTCTCTCGCTCTGAAATCTCTCTCTCTCTCTCTCTCTCGCTCTGATATCTCTCTCTCTCTCTCTCTCGCTCTGATATCTCTCTCTCTCTCTCTCTCTCGCTCTGATATCTCTCTCTCTCTCTCGCTCTGATATCTCTCTCTCTCTCTCGCTCTGATATCTCTCTCTCTCTCTCGCTCTGATATCTCTCTCTCTCTCTCGCTCTGATATCTCTCTCTCTCTCTCGCTCTGATATCTCTCTCTCTCGCTCTGATATCTCTCTCTCTCTCGCTCTGATATCTCTCTCTCTCTCGCTCTGATATCTCTCTCTCTCTCTCGCTCTGATATCTCTCTCTCTCTCGCTCTGATATCTCTCTCTCTCTCTCGCTCTGATATCTCTCTCTCTCTCTCGCTCTGATATCTCTCTCTCTCTCGCTCTGATATCTCTCTCTCTCTCTCGCTCTGATATCTCTCTCTCTCTCGCTCTGGTATCTCTCTCTCTCTCTCGCTCTGATATCTCTCTCTCTCTCTCGCTCTGATATCTCTCTCTCTCTCTCTCTCGCTCTGATATCTCTCTCTCTCTCTCGCTCTGATATCTCTCTCTGTCGCTCTGATATCTCTCTCTCTCTCTCTCTCGCTCTGATATCTCTCTC
>NC_054468.1:220943632-220946132 GCF_017639515.1 Carcharodon carcharias
TCTCTCTCTCTCGCTCTGATATCTCTCTCTCTCTCTCGCTCTGATCTCTCTCTCTCTCTCTCTCGCTCTGATCTCTCTCTCTCTCTCTCTCGCTCTGATCTCTCTCTCTCTCGCTCTGATCTCTCTCTCTCTCGCTCTGATCTCTCTCTCTCTCTCTCGCTCTGATCTCTCTCTCTCTCTCTCGCTCTGATCTCTCTATCTCTCTCTCGCTCTGATGTCTCTCTCTCTCTCTCTCTCTCTCTCTCTCTCGCTCTGATATCTCTCTCTCTCTCTCTCGCTCTGATATCTCTCTCTCTCTCTCTCTCTCGCTCTGATCTCTCTCTCTCTCTCTCTCTCGCTCTGATATCTCTCTCTCTCTCTCTCTCGCTCTGATATCTCTCTCTCTCTCTCTCTCTCGCTCTGATATCTCTCTCTCTCTCTCTCTCTCTCTCTCGCTCTGATATCTCTCTTTCTCTCTCTCGCTCTGATATCTCTCTCTCTCTCTCGCTCTGATATCTCTCTCTCTCTCTCGCTCTGATATCTCTCTCTCTCTCTCGCTCTGATATCTCTCTCTCTCTCTCGCTCTGATATCTCTCTCTCTCTCTCGCTCTGATATCTCTCTCTCTCTCTCGCTCTGATATCTCTCTCTCTCTCTCTCGCTCTGATATCTCTCTCTCTCTCTCTCGCTCTGATATCTCTCTCTCTCTCTCTCGCTCTGATATCTCTCTCTCTCTCTCTCGCTCTGATATCTCTCTCTCTCTCTCTCGCTCTGATATCTCTCTCTCTCTCTCTCGCTCTGATATCTCTCTCTCTCTCTCTCGCTCTGATATCTCTCTCTCTCTCTCTCTCGCTCTGATATCTCTCTCTCTCTCTCGCTCTGATATCTCTCTCTCTCTCTCTCTCGCTCTGATATCTCTCTCTCTCTCTCTCTCGCTCTGATATCTCTCTCTCTCTCTCTCTCGCTCTGATATCTCTCTCTCTCTCTCTCTCTCTCGCTCTGATATCTCTCTCTCTCTCGCTCTGATATCTCTCTCTCTCTCTCTTGCTCTGATATCTCTCTCTTCTCTCTTGCTCTGATCTCTCTCTCTCTCTCTCTCTTGCTCTGGTCTCTCTCTCTCTCTCTCTTGCTCTGATCTCTCTCTCTCTCTCTCGCTCTGATCTCTCTCTCTCTCTCTCTCGCTCTGATCTCTCTCTCTCTCTCTCTCTCTCTCGCTCTGATCTCTCTCTCGCCCTGATCTCTCTCTCGCTCTGATATCTCTCTCTCTGATATCTCTCTCTCTCTCGCTCTGATATCTCTCTCTCTCTCGCTCTGATATCTCTCTCTCTCTCTCGCTCTGATATCTCTCTCTCTCTCTCGCTCTGATATCTCTCTCTCTCTCTCGCTCTGATATCTCTCTCTCTCTCTCGCTCTGATATCTCTCTCTCTCTCGCTCTGATATCTCTCTCTCTCGCTCTGATATCTCTCTCTCTCGCTCTGATATCTCTCTCTCTCTCGCTCTGATATCTCTCCCTCTCGCTCTGATATCTCTCTCTCTCTCTCTCTCTCGCTCTGATCTCTCTCTCTCTCTCTCTCTCGCTCTGATCTCTCTCTCTCTCTCTCTCTCGCTCTGATCTCTCTCTCGCTCTCTCTCTCTCGCTCTGATCTCTCTCTCTCTCTCTCTCGCTCTGATCTCTCTCTCTCTCTCGCTCTGATCTCTCTCTCTCTGATCTCTCTCTCTCTCTCGCTCGCTCTGATATCTCTCTCTCTCTCTCTCTCGCTCTGATATCTCTCTCTCTCTCTCTCGCTCTGATATCTCTCTCTCTCTCTCTCGCTCTGATATCCCTCTCTCTCTCTCTCTCGCTCTGATATCCCTCTCTCTCTCTCTCTCGCTCTGATCTCTCTCTCTCTCTCTCTCTCTCTCGCTCTGATCTCTCTCTCTCTCTCACTCGCTCTGATCTCTCTCTCTCTCTCGCTCTGATCTCTCTCTCCCTCTCTGTCGCTCTGATCTCTCTCTCCCTCTCTGTCGCTCTGATCTCTCTCTCCCTCTCTCTCGCTCTGATCTCTCTCTCTCCCTCTCTCTCTGATCTCTCTCTCTCTCTCTCTCTCGCTCTGATATCTCTCTCTCTCTCTTGCTCTGATATCTCTCTCTCCCTCGCTCTGATATCTATATCTCTCTCTCTCTCTCGCTCTGATATCTCTCTCTCTCTCTCGCTCTGATATCTCTCTCTCTCTCTCGCTCTGATATCTCTTTCTCTCTCTCTCTCTCTCGCTCTGATATCTCTCTCTCTCGCTCTGATATCTCTCTCTCTCTCTCGCTCTGATATCTCTCTCTCTCTCTCGCTCTGATATCTCTCTCTCTCTCTCGCTCTGATATCTCTCTCTCTCACTCTGATATCTCTCTCTCTCTCGCTCTGATATCTCTCTCTCTCTCTCGCTCTGATATCTCTCTCTCTCTCTCGCTCTGATATCTCTCTCTCGCTCTGATATCTCTCTCTCTCTCTCGCTCTGATATCTCTCTCTCTCTCTCTCTCTCTCTCTCGC